>NC_069710.1:1308335-1513335 GCF_027358585.1 Pangasianodon hypophthalmus
GCTCTTGAAGCAACATGTTGCTGTGTCTGATGTGGATGTTGCAGGAAAACAATCCCACTAATAGATGTTTCTGTTCTTTTCTTACCAGAAGACAAACAGAATGATGGAGGGATGTGAGACACCATGCACATTTAATCAGGCAGACAGAGTGCTTGGATCTTCTCCTTTGCCCTCAGCGCTCCATCTGTGCTTGCTCGTCAGAGCCTAACCCCTGTGCTGAGAGAATGATAATTGGCATCATATGCTTGTGACATGATGAAACATTATCCTAACTGCTGAGCCATTATCCATGGTGTCAGAAGCAGGACACTAATAATCAGCTATATCTCAAACTTGACATATCAACAACAGCAAAACTGTGACAATAATATGACAATAACTCTAAATAGAGTTAATGAAATGACTATGAAAGACCTGAAACTCCACCTCCCTAATCTATTCCCAATCTATTCCAAGTGACAACGTTTTTTTTTATACCCACAAATGACTTATTAACACATGTCTCTTCACTATTGGCCATGCTGTCTTACAAAAAGCAGGATCTGCTTAGAACACAAGCACAAGGTCCCAGAGATTCCAACCTAGGTAAGAGTTGCATTTACAAAATTCCAGTTAAGTAACTTTCCAGGTATGT
Source organism: Pangasianodon hypophthalmus (assembly GCF_027358585.1). Classification (NCBI taxonomy): domain Eukaryota; kingdom Metazoa; phylum Chordata; class Actinopteri; order Siluriformes; family Pangasiidae; genus Pangasianodon; species Pangasianodon hypophthalmus. The sequence continues at coordinate 1,308,970 of NC_069710.1, forward strand.
AGCTTCCCAGCTTCCAGCAATGTTCCTTAGTATCTGGAAGCAGTACCAGTCCAGTGGTCACAGTCCACAGACACAGCCTCTGCTAAATGTCCAATTCACTTCCTGATTCCCCAGTATATTAACACAACCAGGTCATTCCTTCATTGCGAAGCCTTGCCACAGAACATTGCAGCTGTGTATGTTCTCAGCCATGTTTTCCTAATGGCATCTATGCTGTGTTTTACTCTTTTGCATTGTCCTTTGACCTGATTGTACCATGACTACTCACGGCTACTTCATATTAAAGCACCCCTGCGCATGGATTCTCACACTTTCTATCTGGATTACACCATTCCGGATTGATTTAGTGTTAACATGCTGAAAATAATAATACTCGAGTAAAGAATTTTCTTTTGAAAAGAATGAGGGCAGTCAATACTTTCCTATAATATGCAGGAACCAACAAAAAAAAGCTGTGTGTGTGTGTGTTTTCTTTGGTTTTGTTTGTAAGATGGATGCATTAACTTGCAAGTAAGTTACAAAGAGGTAAACTTACACTATTATATAGGCTATTACTGAAGGCCATTTTTTATTTCCCCAGACAAAATCTAATGCTTGTTGTTTTGTTCTACTTTATTTACAAATCATTTACAGAACTGTCAGTTCTCCGACTGCACGCTTTGTAAGAAGTATAACTGTTATGTTACACTTAAAAATATAGCCACTTGTCTACCTAAACAGTAAGAAGATTACATTTTCTTTTAAATATTTCACAACAGCTAAGGAAGGGGAAAAAAATGAGCCACAGCCGTGCTGTAATGGGGCTTATCTCACTGAAGGATTAGTGTTCAGCAAAGCAAAAACAGTTTCTTTGCTGTAGTCACATTTTCTTTAATGGATGTGTAAAATGCTGTATATTAAAACTTTATTCGTTTGTTTGTTGGAAGGGGAAAAAAAACGAAGCATCTAGGGCAAGAACATGGATAACGACCTGCACAGGTAAGGTGTCATGTTCTGTGTAGAACCATACATATTCACCACATACATATTAACCATGTATAATGTGTTTAGATGCCTTTAATATCCAGCGGTCATATCTATCTCTGGTGTGCTTCATACTTTACTAATCTTAAGCATATTGTTGTCCATCTACTAAAATTGGAACTGTAAGTGTAGTTGAATGACAATGCATTCAAGACAACATAATTTTATTCTATTAAATCCTAAAAACCTCTTTGTCCAGCTGAACAAAGCTATTGTTTGTACATAATGTACTTCAGCTTGTATCTAGCGTAAGTGGGTTATAAACAAGTGAGAACAGAAATGCAAAAGGTTTCAAATTCATTTTAACTGCTAAGAGATCAGATTTTAGCCTGAGCACAAGTTTCCTTCCATGCTGTGAGCACAGCACTCAGCTCAAAGCCTCACAGTACATGAAGCCCTGTGGATTAGTCCCTCTCTGTCAGCTCCACCTAGACGGCTGCTGATCTCTGACCTAAGCCAAGCACTCCTGGAGTGAAAAGACAGCTAATGACTCAGGGACAGAGACAATGAAGGCACTGTGGATAAAGAGTATTAAAAAAAATTCAGAATAACATTCATAATAACACATAGTCCAGGGGATGGATGGATGGATGGATGGATATAACTATTGCTCTTTAAACTGCTGCATGTCATTACTTTTTATTATTTTGTATTTTGTAAAAGGTTTTCACAATAAGGACAAGTTGTCCTTAATAGAATAATGGTGGTGACTGTATTTCTCAATAGTTTTAAGCATACAGTATTTGCAAATCAAAAAGTATTTGCACCCTTCTTATTTCCTTTTTTGCCACACTACATTATTTCACTTTCTTTGCCATACTGTATCACTTGGCTTTTTTGTCACACTACATGGTTTCAAATCCTCATAAAAATGTTAATATAAGACAAGAACAAATTGAGAACACAAACTCTTAACAGTTTTTTAATGATCATTTCATTTATTGAAGGAAAAAAAGGTTATGCAACCACTATATAAATGCAACAACGCTATAACTCATGTAAAAAAGTAATAATCCCCCTAAAATTAATAACTGATTGCTCCACCTTTAGCAGCAACAACTGCAACCAAACGCTTTCAATAACCAGAAATCAGCTCCATTGTTGTGGAGGAATTTTGCCCCACTCTTCTTTGCAGAATTGCTCTAATTCAGTCACATTAGAGGGATTTTGAGCATGAGCTGCCCGTTTAAGGTTCTGCCACAGCATCTCAATGCAGTTCACATCAGGACATGGACTATGCCACTACAAAATCTTTTTTTTTTTTTTTTGAGCCATTCAGAGGTGGACATAGCTTCAGCACATGGAAGCAGAATTCATGGTTCCATTAACTGTGGAAAGTTGCTCAGGCCCTGAAGCAGCAAAACACACCACCATCCTACCACCACCATATTTCACTCTTGGTATGATGCTCTTAATGCTGTGGTATCTTTATACCAGATTTAATACAACCCATGTCTTCCAAGTTCTACTTTCAACTCATCAGTCCACAGAAAATTATCCCAGAAGGTGATCAAGGTGTTTTTTGGCAAAGGTAAGACAAGCTTTTATGTTCCTCCTGCTTGGCAGTAGTTTTCTCCTTACAACTCCCCCATGAATATAATTTTTCTGTCTCTTTCTAATGGTGGAGTCATGAACGCTGAGCTTATCTGAGACGAGCGAGTCCTGCAGCTCCTTAGTTGTTCATCTGGTTCTTTTGTGACTTCCTGGCTGAGTCGTCAATGCCTTCTTGGAGGAATTTTGGTAGGCTGGCCACATGTGGGATAATGGCTCTCACTTGATTTGGTGGAATCCCAGTGTCTTAATATAATATCTCCAAAATCCTTTCTAGATTGATATATTTCAATAACTGTCTTTCTCATCTTTTTTTATTTCTTTTAATCACAACATAGTGTGCTGCTTGTTGAGACCTTCAGCCTACTTCACATTGTTGAAAAGATTCTATTTAAGTTTAGATTCAACCACATGTTAGATGTTTAGATTACTGTCAGTCCTGTTCTGTTCAAAAACCAGAGTCTGAGTGTGTCTGAGTGTGTCTGAGTGTGTCTGAGTGTGTCTAGTCTAAATTAACTCAATCATCAGTTACATTTGGTTAATTGGTTATTGAGCATCTAAGGGGGAAATAACTTTTTCACACACAGCCAGCTGGTGTTTGATATATTTTTTCCTTCAATAAATTAGATCATTAAAAATTTTATTTTTTTACTGTTTACTATGTTTAGTATGGTTGTCAATTTCTTTGATTAAATTTTGTTTGAAGATTTGGAACAATTAAGTGTGCATTAAATATGCAAAACTAGAAGAAATCGGGTAGGGGCAAAAACATTTTCAAGCGAATGTAGATTTAAATTAATGTTAATATTCAAAAGAATAATCAGAATGGTATTCGTGTAAGTTTATAGTTTGTTTATGGTGTATATTCAGTAGCTCACAATGGGTCAGAAATGGGATTTTAAGCCCACGTTCAAAAAATCCCGAGAATTTTTTTGTGTATTTGGGCATATGACTGGCAGTAAAACACTGCCATCATGTTATTATAACTGTTCCATGCCAGGACAATGTCCCGTTAAACAGCAGTTAGTTCTGCAGCATGTGGGACATGCTGGTTAAAATATTGTTTTTTTAGAATAAAAAAAAAAATCATCTGTTTCATATTAAGAAGATGAAAAAAAACAAACACTATCCAAATATTCTGTGTAATTCAAAGGACATGCAGGTCCTCTTCCAATTAAAATGATCAAAAGCTTTTACAATCCACTGAAAAGCCCGTTGCTTTTATCAGTGATATGAATAACCAAGCTATAATAGCAAGACAAACCTAAAACAGATTTTCATTAATAAGACATTGTTTTAGGATTATTGTTCACATCTGAATACTTTCATTCATGCTGCATTTGTAACTGTATGTGTCCTTACCACTGAATAACAAGATTTCTAATGATCCCAGAGAAGCAAAATAAACTGTGATTTCAAGCAATCACACAAAGGAGATGCAATCTTTGCTGAAATTTTTTTCTTCAAAGTTTGCCTCATTTTTTTACTGCACCAAATTGTGCTGCTTTTAAAAGTGATTTAGACCAACAATTACTGAAACCAAGACCATAATTTCCATTTCTTTGCATGAAAGGCCCTCAGACTCAGATACTCCCAGGTTTAGTTATTCTGTCTGATTCCTTGGCCATGTCAATCAGATGATGTGTTAAATCACATGTCACATGTTGCCTGTATTGCCCATGCAGCTAGTTTGGACTCCATTCAACAGCTTAACATGATCTATTATTTTGATACACACATAAATCAGTATATTAGTTGGAATATTTTTAATGTTATTTCTCATTTATATACCTTATGTGCACCTGTGATCAGTGAGTTTCTCAACGATGCATTCAGCTACGACAGTTTGGAAAAATCCAATGACTGGCATGATATCATCATGATTCATCTAAGTAATGTCTATAAGTCTAGAAATTAAACATATTAAAACTATTTTAAGGACCCAAAGTTCTCATGACACCACCTTTTCTTTAGTATGTTTGTAATTGACAGTGCATTAAAGAAATCTTTGCATGTATATTGTATTTTTGCACACGTAATTGTCTTACATTAAAGAGGGAAAGATTATACATGTGTTTATATTTGTTTACAAATTAAACAATGCTTTTATAAGGCAATGTGTGTAAGAGGATACAAGAGTACTCACTCACTCATTCACTCACTCATCATCTAGGGGATTGGGCTCGTGCTACAAAATGGAGCCGTCAGACTATTAAACACATATGTATATGATCACAAAGTTATTTAATTCAAAGAGATTTTCACTCCTACTGTCAGTAGAAATTACATCTTTCCCAAAGTTTGGATTTTAACTGATTCCAGAGTGCCCTCTATTCCAGGAGGCTACAGAATTATAAATGCCCCATGTGAGAATTAAAGTGAAAAAAATGAACAATACGCCAGGTTTACAACAACTTCCTACTAATCACATCGACTACAGAGTCCTGCTTATGGCATTTAAAACTCTAAATGGTTTAGCTCTAATGGGCCTTGCTGATTTCCTGAAGCAGTACAGCCTAACCCTGCAATTCACTCAGCTGAGGCAGACCAGCTTTATTTCTAAGGATTAGCCACAGCTCAGTTGGAGGATGATGCTATATTACATTGCACCAAAGTCTGGAATTGTGTTTCAGATAATATTAGGAACACCAGTTCAATATGAGTTTTAAAATCCGGACTAAAAACATTCATTAATCATTAATTGGTTCATGTGCCATGATAAATATTTTATATTTGTAGTCTTTTAAAATCAATATGAAACTATGTATATTAAATATTATTGTAATAATAATAATAATGTATTATTATTGCTCAGACTGGGGATGTCATAACACGTATCCTCCCAAACTGGCATGTGTAATACGATAAGATCAGACTAAAATAATAGATGAAAATTTGATTTATTTGGTAATGATTTATTTGGAGAAAACTGGGTTAAAAATTTTTTAAAAAGGCTCAGGCTATGTGGTCTTACAGCCATTCCAGCATAACATTCCCATGCAGTCAAGTTCACTTCAACTACTATTCAAGTAGTTTGGTATGTATAAACAGGAGATCTTCTGGCACACTAATCTTGTGCTTATTTCCTCTGGCTTTAGTATGTATGCAGGGAGAATATGATAGAACACAGCAGATGGGTTGGTTTTACTCTCTGTCACACTCTGCTTCTCTCTGAGAGCTGCTGAATGTGGAACCACACTCCAGCTCCAGTTAGGCAGCATATGTAAGCTCTGTTGGGAAAACTAAACAAGGCAATCAATCAATACAGCCCACGAGACATGCTTCGTTCTCTGAAAAAGTCAGACTGAAATACTTCCCAAACTCTTCTGATGTTGGAAATTTAGATTTACTGTATAGGCAGCACAATACATGATGCATAACAAAACGAGAAATGTCAAATCAATACATGGTGAAGGTTTTTTCATGATTTTGTAGCTTTTGAATAATGGGAGCTACCCATATAAGGTCACTAGCACAGGCCCTTAGTTGGTTTGTTGTGAGTGAGCTACACAGTCCCATTCTGCCAGGCTTTGAGAGATTATTTGGCTGCAGAGCTATGTCATCTTCTGCCCTCAAATGCCTTTATGCTCCTTAGAGCACAGCGTAAACTTATCCTTATTTGTCAGATTTGTGGGGGAGGATTTCAAAAACACTGTCACACAGATTTTCAGATGCCAGAGATCAGCTAGAGAAGGTTCACTACTCGTCTGATTAGCTGCAACACTGTTTACTGAAACACTGCGTATGCACATAAATGCAAAAGCACACATGGTAGTTCTCATGCTAAGGAAATATTTAAAATTGGCCTTTAACCCATACAACACAAAACATGATAGTCTTGCGTTCAACATCTAAAACTGAATTTCCAGATTAACTTTTTACATCTATTTGGATGAAACATCTTTACTTTCTTTGGCAGTGATTAGCCTCTAAAAATGTTTGTTGAATTTGTTGAATATTTAATAATTTTCTATTTAAACAGTACAACATACCACAGATTCCTTCAACTATACAATGTTTTTATTTTTGGTTTCTCCTGACCTTCAAACAAGTATGATGAAAGTATCCAGTGGTGTTTATATGTTTCTTTAGAGCTGTCACACACTAACGAACATTCACTGGCCATGAAAAAGCACTTTCTCTGAATATCTCCTAAAGAGGACAAGAAATAGCAACTCACACTTCATTTTTTAACTGTACTACCGTGAACTTTATAGGAGCGGTGTTCCTCACGTATATTTATTGTTGAAGGACAAGTTGCTATTGTTGAACTAAGTTGTTTCAGGTTGGTTATTTGTATTTGTTGTTATGCTCAGTGTAATTATGATGAATATTTAATCTGACAGACCCGAATTGCTCAGCTTTGGAAGACATATTAATAGGAAAGCAGGAAGAATGTTAGTTATGTGTTGGGATGGCACAAGAGTATTATTATGTACATTTCCTGGCCATACACATACCTTATTGGTCCTCACAGGTGTAGGTGTACACCTACAGACTATTGATTATCCTTTCCCATGAACAATATGTGGAAATTGTCCTCCAGCCCTTTATCACTGGTTAGCTTCTGACCACAGACCACAGGACTGAAGATTTCCAGTCTCAACACACACATTAGTGATGTTCAGGTGTTTAAAAAAAATCAGCAATACTGCTCCATGTGATACTCTCTGCCACTACAATGCTAGTGTTATTTTGTTTTTCATACTGATACCCTTTATTTGCTGTCCGCTTTTCACTTCTTCACGTCTGGATATGAGGCTCAGCTCAGTTGATCTTGACCTGCAGTGTCCTCTGATCGTAGGCAGTAGAGACCTGAGACTGCAGAACTTCAAATTTAATCAGAGTCAGCTTTGCCAATAGGGCAGTTCATTAATGTCATTAACTTAAGACTACATCACCAAATGCTGAAAAATTATGCTGCATTGATCGGAAGTAATTATTATTGATCTGAATTAATCTAGTGGAAAAAGTCCAGCCCACAACAACATCACAGATGCTGAGGAAGATTGAATGTTTCAGTATGCTATTAGAGAACTAGAAAAATGTCTTTATATAGTTGGTTTATTCTAGTAAATAATTTGTAGTGTGATTCCAAAGACTGAGAGAGCAGAATTGCTTTACTGAAAATTATATAGCACACAGAATCATGGACTGTCTTTAAAGGGCTACACAATACATTTTACGTTGAGGATAAGAACTGTTTTATAACTTGTTATTTCTATTCTGTGGCATTGTACATGGTCTAGGGGAAAACAAGCAAGTTACAAATTTGTTAAAGCAATTTGTTAGATCTTTGTTTTTGTCTATTCTGTAAAATAAATGCTTTAATGTCTTTGAATTCTTTTAAGGAACATCATTTACGAGCTATACAAAAGCTATACAAAAGTCTGTGTTGATTTTGCTTGTGGGTGCTTCAGACCACTTGTTATCTCAATTGATCTAGAACTCAGTTCATTTCATTTCAAGAACCAGGTCCCACTGTCAGGATATAGAGCTAGGCTGGGACATGGGTAGATATTACATTTATAATTTTAATTGACAAGCAGGGCAGATGTTGACACTGACAGGGAGTGAGAGAACCATGAATCATTTCTAACACAAAGACTGGGCTGAGTACAACACTAGGAGGACCAGTTCACCATGAATAAATTGCAGACAGAGAAATACATTAATAAATCAATTTATTCTACCAGCCGAACAGTCACGGAAGCTTTTACACCTGTTCTGTTGCAAATTCTGTCCACATTACTTTAGAGGACTTCAATTTGCTAAATTACCCTAATCATGTAGTAATTATATAACAATACTGGAGTTTAATTTTAAATTAGAAAAGCTGTACATATAATTTCTCTCTTTTTTTCTTTTTTTTTGAGATATTATAATGTATTCTATAACTTAATTTTCATCTTCATTTTCATGGAAATGTTCAAAACTCATAAAAATGCCCAGCCAATTATGATTCCTGGTGCAGTATTAACTCTTCAGAGTTGTTCTAAAGACTGACAGGCTGAAAATAAGCTCATAATTGAATACCACAGTGGAATATTTCAAGTGAGAGGAGATAATGTCTCTGCTCGGCTTTCGATTATTCACAAGTAAAAATTTGAGTGGGATCAATTATTAATGAACACAAAGAGCATTTTAGAATTTTAGTAGATATTAAAATTTATTACAATGAAACAATAATGGGATGCAATTAGTGCGTTGCAGAAGCAATTTATATTTACAAATGTATTTCTGTCAAGGTCTTTTTCAATTTTGATGAACTCAGTATCTGTGGACTGGTTTTGTGTACTGCATTTGGGCTGTGCATTGCATCAATAAAAAAACAGTTCTTAGTAAGAGTAGATCTGGTTGTGTCAATCCCAGTATTTACAGGAAAGGAAGAGCATTAAAAAAGAAGAAAGAAAATGACTATACTTTTACAGGTATAGTCACAAAGAGAAGTCCAAGGGCATTAATATGGAGTTTGTTCCCCCTTTGCTGCTGTAACCTCCTGAGAAGGTATTCCACTAGATTTTGGATGTTGCTGTGGGGATTTCTGCCCATTATGTGGGGGATTTGTGCCCATTTGTGCCATTTGAGCAGTAGAAAGGTTGGCACTGATATCCAGCAAGAAGACCTGGCACGAAGTTTGCGCATTGCAATAGACTGTAAACCTGGTCACCTAAAATGCTTCCTCAGAGATCTAATGCAACACCACAATGTGAATTTTCTACTGTAATGTATAATATAATGTACATATTATAAACACCTGCACACCTACTCATTCATGCAATTGTCCAATCAGCCAATCATGTGGCAGCAGCACAGAGCATTAAATGCATGCAGATGCAGATCAAGAACTTTATTTCAAGCTCACATCAGAGTGGCACAAAGTTTAACTGACTTTGTGGCATGGTTGTTGGCACTAGATGGGCTGGTTTGCTGTCGAACTGCTGATCTCCTGGGATTTTCACTCACAACAGTCTTTTAGAGTTTACACACAAGAGACAAGCTTCTCAGAATGCACAACATGTCAAACCTTGAGGCAGATGGGTCTCAACAACAGAAGAGCACATTGAATCTCTACTCCTATGAGCCAAGAACAGAAATCTGAGGCGTTAGTGGGCACAGGTTCACCTAAACTGGATGGTTTAAGATGTCTGTTAAAACCTGGCCTGTTGTGATATGCAAATTGTAGCGTCAGAATTTTGCATCAACTGCATGAATCCATGGACCCAATCTGTCTTGGGTCAAGAGTTCAGGCTCGTGGTGGTGGTGTAATGGTTTAGGGAATGTGTTCTTGGCACGCATGGGCTCCTTAATACGAATCAAGCATTGGTTAAATGCCACAGCCTATCTGAGGATCCTACCTAATCCTGTCCTATCATAATCCAATCCAGTACATTTGGAATGTGATAGAACAGGAGATTTGCAGCATGAACGTGGAGCTGACAAATCTGCAGCAATTATATGATGCAATCATGTCAACATGGATCAGAATCTTAAAGCAAATGAGATTTGTTTCCAACACCTTGTGGAATACATGTCAAGAACAATTGAGTCTGTTCTGAGAGCAAAGTGTCATACCTAATATCAGTATGATGTTTCTAATAAAGTGGCCAGTGAGGGTATGTTTCATACAGTTAGACAGTGGTACATGTACATGTGACAGCTCAGTAATGTCTGTGAATTTAATAATAATGTGTGTGTGCGTGTGTGTGAATGTGCCCTCACTGTACCTGTTACCGTTTTTATACTCATTCTCATGTTCAGTCAAGCATCTGACTTTTTCGCACTGTAATAATTTACCTATTCCTGACATTAGACCAGCACATTGCTTACCAAGCTGTTTCTTTTTTAAACAGTGCCTTAAGTGCTGCACGGCTCAGCCATTTTTTTTTTAATTATATAGTATTGTATCTTGTTGTGTTGGAGTCACTTTGTTGGAAAAGGAAATCTTTCTCCAGACAGCCTTGGAACACATTCTTTCTGTGGGTGTGCATTTGTTTTGCAACAATGAGGTTATTAAAGTGGATGCAAATGAATATCCTGAAACACATTTTTAGACGTTTGAGTGCAATCAGTCTATGGTATGAAAAACTGCACGAAAAACACTTCAGTGGGAGTCAAGGTTACAGGGTGGATGGAGACAGTGGAAAAGAATGTCATCTATGTGTTTTTAACTATGTGGTTGCATGCAGTGCGCCACTTCAGGCACTTGTCATACTTCTACATCTGAGCATCAATCATGCTGCAATGTCTACAGGCCACATTAGCATAATAATAATAATAATAATAATAATAGGGGGCTTAGTGGTTAGCACGTTTGCCTCGCAGCTCTGGGGCTCAAATCCTGCCTCCGCCCTGTGACCATGAAGTTCACATGTTCTCCCTGTGCTTTGGGGGCTTCATCTGGGTATTCCAGTTTCCTTCCCCAGTCTAAGGACATGCATTGTAGGCTGATTGGCATTTCCAAATTGTCCATAGTGTGTGAATGTGTGTGTGATTGTGCTCTGCAATGGGTTGCACCCCGACCAGGGTGTCCCCCACCTTGTGCCCCTGGGAAAGGCTCTAGGCTCCCCATGACCCTGTGTAGGATAAGCAGTATGGAAAATGGATGGATGGATAATAATAGTAATAGTAATAATAGTCATAATCATTGTTGTTGTTGTTGTTGTTGTTATTGGTAATGGACAGTGTGACGAGGTGGAGGGAGGGGCCAGGCTGTGAGGACGCTGGACACTGAGTCGTCTAATCAGTGGGAAAGAGTAATAAAGGCATCCCCTTTTCAGGCCCTTCCCTTTTCCGGCGGACGACCCCCTCCTCCCTCACGGGTTTCAGCACCAGTGTAACAACCTCCAAGATGGGCAAGGAGGAGGCAGGAACTGAGTGAACTCCAACATAACTTAATAATAAACAGAACAGAAACCACCAACGCAGTACGAACATAACACACGCATGCATCTCTCTCTCCCTGTCTTCTCCTGCCGCTCCTTTATTTCTCTCTCCCACTGATTAGGCAACTCAGTGCCAGGCGTGCGTCCTCACAGCATGGCCCCTCGTCACAGTCGGTCACATAAAGCCAAGAATGTATCAAACTGATCATATTTTCAAGCCTGTTTATTAAAATATCATTGTCAAGAGTGTCAACTGTTTCACTCAAGTTCATCAGAGTCAAAACAGGGTTAGGGTTAGGGTTATCTAACCACAGATATCCACAAGCAACAAGCAGTATGTCATTTACCACTTTAGCCAGCGCTGATTCTGTACTACGATGCTGCTTTTGGAAGCCGAACAGAAATATCATGCTTGTTACTTTCTTCAAAATTAGAGACATCAAATGCATCAAGATACTTTTTTTTTGTAATGGAGCAGCAAGTTTAAAAAAATCTTTAGAACATGACCCAAGCTGAGTGTTGTATTCATTTTGCTTAATAATGGCTCCCTAATCAGAGAAAGTAATTAGAAATATATTTTTTAATTTATTTATCATTTTTTAGATATATTTTTTTGAAATCCTAACAAATAATTTAGATGGTGTGTAAGCTTTAATAGTTAGATTGAAAAACACAATTTCACAACTTGGGATACATGCTAATTCAATCTTCTTGTAGAGCTGATATTTATTTCCTGGTTATTTATTAGTAAATTATTAGATCTGGAGTTTGATAGCGGATGTGTCATTTGGCTCAGGCTCGGCAAGTCCAGGCAAGATGATCATTAGACTGACACTGTGCCTGTGAAACAAAGCAGCTGTTCAAAATACACAAGCCGAAACAAGCTAGTTTTACTAGTCCCTTATTACATATACATACGTGCATATAAGAAGTGTCACATTTCCCCCAAATAATGTAGTTATTATAGCCTGATAGATCTAAATTCAGAGTGGAATTTCATTATTTCATATATATATATATATATATATATATATATATATATATATATATATATATATACAACAATCATTTTAATTCTTAGTTGATTGATTGTGCCTCTGTGTGCATTTGTAGTCCTGTATATTTTCAAATGGAATTATAAAAGAAGATGGAGGATGGGGCTTTGACATTTTTATCGTGTTTGTACTGTTGAACAGGATCCAAGTAATTAACCAAATAAATCTTGTAGTCAGTTTACACTGCTGGCAATTTGAACAGCTCCGTGCCTATTGATCTCTGGTCCCTGCCTGGCTCAGCATCATTGACTAAGAGTGAGTGAAATTGAGATATCATGTGTTTATATTCCTCTAGAATAAAGACTCGATAGGATACCATATCTTTGGCTGGGGTGCTCATTATGGCATGATTGCAAACGAGATAAAAAACTTTTAGAAACAAACAGTTTGATGTCCTGTTACTTGAGAATGTCACATTGTTATCGTAACCTTCAGGGCGGCAGAGGATTTACACTGCACATTAACCTGCGCTGAGGGATGCAGTCCAGCTCAGCACACATATCAATACTTTATACAGAGTATGTTTATTCCTTTAAGTTATTGCATTCTGATTTCTAGCTAGCAATTTGTACTCACCAGCTTTTCTGTTTGCACTACAAGTCCTACTATCAGCTTCACACCCCTAAATTTCAGTCTGAGCATCCCGGTCAATTTAAAGGGTCGATACACGGACAGTGATACATGGCAAGCAGGTCCCTACAGCATAAAGGAATAATTAAGAAAAAGCAAGCTCTCCAGAAAGACATCTCTAGGCATATACATCTTTCAGCAGTCATTTCATTATTTTCCATTATTTGCCCTGTGCTAGGACAGTGGGTAGTGGTCATGCATCCCTGTATACACACCTATAAAGGTCTAGCTATCTTAATATCAATATAAATTCCTTAAGAAATTTTAATATTGATAGAATTGTTTCACCTGTGTAAACACAATATTTGTGAGGTGACTCGATTAGTATGGAAGGTTAGAAAGTTTAAAGTTAAATCGAGGTTTTAAGGTTTAATTTTCATACCATTTAATATTTATTAATAATTTCTTGTTGAAGGGCATACTGAAAAATTTTTTTTAACAGTTTAACAGATGGTAAAATACAGTTCCTTCAAACTTTCAAAAAAATAAATAAAAATCAGCCAGAGCACAGGAGTTCAGCCAGATATGGAGAAAAGTCTTCTTTGATCATGTGTTTCTGTCACTAAGGGCCAGTTAATGAAGAACGGAAGAATATAAAACATTTACAATTCAGCTAGACCAACATGCCCTCATTCCCCGTAAATCTGCATCTTTTTTTATCTGAAAGTTCAGTATTCAGTAATTTCCACTGCAAGATTCTGAGAAACCTTTTCTACTTCCTGTTCTCTCTCAGCTATGAGGTATTTATAATCGCTAGTTTTATCACAAACTCTACTGTCGCTTTAGGTGTGCCTGATGTGTGTCTTTACATGAAAATACAGATTTCATAAATCGTATTCTTTAATTAATATTTATTGATATTTATTCTTCCATTGTTGTGTAATAGGTAGTTCTTAATTGTTATCAATCAAATGAGACATATTTCAGTTATATTCAGTATATGTACAGTACTTATGGCCAAGTTATTACTTCAGTAAATTTCTCACTATTATGATGTTTGATTACAGTAATAGGTCCCTGGTGGTCTAGCATCTAAGGATCCCGCTCTCTCATTGCAGCGGCCCGGGTTTGATTCCCGGGCAGGGAACCAACCCAGCCGCTGGGAGTGTAATCCCAGTGTTGGTCTCAAGCCTGGATAAAGTGGGAGGGTTTTGTCAGGAAGGACATCCAGCGAAAAACCTGTGCCAAATCAAACATGTGGACCAATGATCTCCTGTGGTGACCCTTAATGCAAGCAGCTGAAAGAACAACAACATTGAATATAATAAGAAGATTTTTAAAATAAGAAAATTCCAATGAATCAGTAGTGATAAAAAGAATCTTTTCCATCTAAGATTAACGGCTCATTGTATGGTCTATGCTGTCAAAGCCCCGTAGTTTAATTAAGCAATATCACATGAGCAAGAGTGCTGGTGTAGTGAATATTGCTTACAGCCGAATCACAGCTGATAGTTACTACAACAGCACAACTGCAAGTGTGATATTGCTTTAATACAAGAGTTTTATAAACAAGAAATGAATATTGAGTAACTGACATTTCAGACACAATATGGCCAAATATTTTGTTTATTTTGGCTCTGCTTAATTACATAGATCCTGAAGAAACCCCAGATGGAAAGCAGTGTGTTGCTGCTCTTTGGACCCACATTTATTTGTACATTCCCCTTAAAGGTGCTTCTGGTGCAATTGGCTTCCCTTCTTCCTTTTCATATTTATCTCACGAGCTTCCATATTATCAGTCAAAAGCTATATTCATGAAAACTGTATCATTTGCCACGTCCGCTGATGATGTCGCTAACTCAACTGTAGTAATGGTTTCACTGTAATGAACTTTCGCTAGAAGTGACATTTTTGTGCAAATGAACCAGTGCTGTTATACTAAATATCAGCACTCTTGGAATGCCACTCATCCAATCAAATTAGTGGACTGGAACTAACTGCTGTGTAATAAAAGAATAATTTGTGCACAGATGGGATCCCAGTCCATTGTAGTGCATGCATTTTCCATACACACACTGTAATGGGCTAGCATGCCATCCATGGTGAACCAGTGTTAACCTCTCCAGTGAATGAGTGAATGAATGAATTTGATTTTAAAAACATGCATGCATATGAACATCCATAACATTCCTTATCCTTTAGCCTTTTGACTAACCCACTCTCTCATCTACATTCCATAAGAATGAATCCCATTGCTATTCCATAAATGTCAAGCTCAGGAGATGAGATGGGTGGGTGTTGGCATTAACCTGTTAATCTGCTGTATCCCTGTTGTTCTGCTAGCTGCCCAAGGTCTGTTGGAAAAAGTTCAGTCATGCACCCTGTGTTGGGCAATTTAGTATTTCCAGCCTGAGCCCAAAAGCTGTCTAGCTACTCTTTAAAAAAAAGTCATAGAATAAAAAGGCTTCAAGGAAAGTGAGGTAGTGAATAAATCAGTCTGACTGAGGAGATAACTAAAAATAAGTATAATTTAATAATATTTTTAATTTCATACGCTATTCATATTAATTAAAAACGCCCCTGTTGGAAACTTCAGACTGATAATAACACAACTGCACCTAGTTATTGTGCAAAAGGTTGACTGTTTATGGAAATTATGATGACGTGAATTGCAAGTGTAAAAAAAAAGTGTAACATGATATAGTTGTGTGTTGGAGGTGTTAGGGCACAGTACTAACATCCAGGGTGTTAGTGTGCAATCCTACAGATACCAGGGGCTTAAGTGCAGATTAGAGCAGACTGATAACACTGATGCATGATATAGAAAATGCCAGACCACACTCCTCTCTCGAACTTCTTTCAGTATATGCAGTAAAAAAAACTCTAGGATTATTCTATCAGTCTACAGTCAGTGTTTTTTCTGTGCTATGTTAAGATAAGATAAATTGTATTAATCCCAAAAAGGAAATTGTTCCATTATAGCAATGTGTTGTTATGCCTATGTCTGTAGCTCCTTTAACTACAATTCCCATGATCTTCAGCCTACAACCTCATCACATGACCTCTAGTCAGTTTCCTCTCCCTGTTCCTAGTCACCTGATTATTAATGACACACATCTGTTTGCAATCAGACTACTCCCTTTAAATAACCCTGACTAACAAGCTCAATTTTTCCTGCTTCTGGCACTGTGTCCGTGACAATTCCTTTGTTCTCTCTGTTTTGATTAGTATTTTGACTACAGCCTTCTTCATGTTTGCTGATTTAGTCCTGTCTAGTTTCCCTACCTCACAGTGCTGAGTATTGCCTAGCCTTTTAGTGGGCTTATTTAAAACAAAATAATAAAAACCTGAACTTGCATGTCCACTTCATGAAAAGAAAGAGCAAAATAGTCAACAGGAAATAAATACAAGGTTTTAAAAAAAAAAGTAATCACAAACAAAAAAGTAGATTATTACAACTAACTGGAAAAAAATGCACTGACATTCTGCCTGCTGGTATTAAATATACAGAATTACAAATTGAAACAGTGGATAGATGTTTATATTAGCGCCGTAGGTTAATAACAGGGCTCATCCAAGTGCCTCTGCATAACAATTGTCAGAAGAAAAGTTTTAAAACTACTCTTCTTTGTGATGCAGACTTTCACCTCAGCTTTTGTTCTTTTCTCTTTTGTAGAAACTCCATTTTAGTCTGTGTTGTTTTGGCACGCCTAATTTACATTTACTTTTACAGCTACTGGCAGATGTTCTTATCCAATGTGACCTTACATAGTATTTAGTTCCTGTGTGTAGTCAGTCAACAGCATAGTCACATAACTGCAATTTTAAAAGGATTTGTAATTCATGAGTTGTGATTTGTAAGTTGGGAAAGTCAACACTTTTCATAATTTGACAGACCAAGGGTAAGGATAGTGTTCATGTCTTCATTCAGCCTTATACCAGGATTTCAAGAATAAACACACTATATTCATACTGATGCAAGTATGATTTACTGATTAACACTAGTGTGTTGCTATTTTGGTTAGGGACAAGCCCGTTTTTTTTTTTTCACGTTAGCATACTGTTGCTATTTCCATGGTCAAAAATGAATGGATGGAGCAGTGCACAAGGAAGCGTGACATTAAAAAATTGCCTACCAATTAGGTTAAAAAATGCAAGACTCCCTCTTAGTGCAGAAGCAGGGACAAACAAGTCTTCAGGTGCAGCCTTGCCCCATTTCTTACAACTTAGTTTCATGGATTTTAACTATTTATATCACCCTAAATAGGCCCTAAAACTAAATATACTCCTGCTCACCTTAAGTAACTGCTTATCCTGGTCAGGGTCAGGGTGGATCCAGAAATTATCCTGGGAACACTTGGCATGAGGCAGGAATACACTCTGGATGGGATGCCAGTCACACACACATTTACACACTCATTCACATTTGGGGCTATTTATCTTAGCCAATCTAAATACCGGTATGTGTTTATGTTCTAAGTTGTAAATATCAGGAAACGAAAGCTGAAATTCTGATCTTTCGTCTCATATTCATCTTCTGATCGCAAACTCAAATGTCTTCAATGTAAAGCAAAAACAAAAGAATTGGCCTTGCGGTTCCAATATTTTTTGGAGGGGACTGTATATGTATAGAGTTATTGAAAAACAGATGTGGCAGAGGTTGCATTCTGCAACGAAAATAATTTTCAAGCAATTAAACATGCATTTGCTTGTAATGTGATCAGAATACTCATGAGCATTTCAGTGATTAAACACAAAATGAGATTTTGACATTTATCATATAGTAATTCTTATAACTTTCTTAAAAGCTAGTGTAGACTTCAGAATACAGCCTGAATCCTGTACATATTATAGTGTTATATAGTATATTGTAGCGGCACATCATGTGGGATCAGTATGTTCTTTGTGTGTGTGTGTGAGTGCAGCGTGTGGCTTATGTGTAATTCTATCTATACGTTCTGCATGTTTTCTTTTTAAGGTCTTTTGATTGCTGTATTAGTTTGATATCTGTATATTTAACCCATTGCATTATCGTGGATTTTGTCTTTATTACATTCTCACTAAAATATCAACAGGAAATCTGGTCAGAGAGAAAACAGAACAATACTGCATATTTTTCTGGAAGTCCTGTCAGTCAGCTAGTTATTGCTACCACTAAACATTGATATAAATCAGTAAAATCTATTCCTGCGTCATTAGAAAAGCGCCACTGTGCTGCACTACACACTCAGTCAACATTTAGACCTCTTGTACGCTTCCTGTAACCAGTGATGAACAAATGCGCTTTGCCACTAGTACTCATTATCTGATCTGTTGTCAAGTTTCTTTCTCCTCTGCTGAATATGTAAATGACTCATTATTCTGACTACAAAACTACTGATTAGTGAGGCAGTTTTCCTCTCTGACACTTTATTAGATGTTAACACCATTCACGCCTGGCTTGTAACTTTTCTCATTTCACTTTTTAAAGGTGACGTGAACATATGTGTTGTGTATTTCACACAGACTAATTAATTCTTAGAGTTCTAATGATGAAGGAAATAAAAAAGCAGCCATGGTCAGGCTCTCTTGACTTGATACAGAACGCTGACACCGTATGATGGTTTTGTTTAGACAGCTCTTGAAAAAAATGATGCTGTCAATCATTACATTGGTAAATGAATGGTCTGTTCCCAAAAGCTAGCTTTTGTTCAGCAAACATGATTTATCCTTCAAATGAATTGAACAATTAAAGGCATTTCATCATTTCCTCAATTTATTTTCTCTATTAAAGAATGTGACTATTATTTTACCGTATTAATTAAACAATTAACCCTTATTTGGTGTCATCTTGTGCAAATAACAAAGCACTGCAATATACAGTTCAATATACAGGATCTATCCTCACTTAGCACTGGTTATAGCAACACACAATCATATATTAAAGTTAGCTATGCAAAAGTTCAGGTATGGATATTTTAACAATATGGTTGATTTCCATTCTTTCTGAGAATGAGTTCACTTTGGATTTTTAAGCCAGTTAATGAAATATGGAATATTTATGATCTATAAACAAGAGCATCTCAGCTCTCATAGCTCAGATGAATTTTATTGTTCTGTAATGCATCTGGATATTTGCATGTATCAATATAATATCTATTGAATAATCAAGTCTTACATTTCATCTTTTTTTAGCTTTACTAGAATAAACTGGAAGAAAGTGAATTTTAATGTGATGAAAGAAAAACGAAGATTCACGCAAGGGATGGAATGCCATGTACTCTTTCGATTTTAGTTTATTAACTGTGTACATTGTTATATTTTTTAACTTTATCGTAATGTAGTGATTTTGTTAATGTATAAATGGCTCCTACAGGCTTAATTATGGTCTTTCATTTAAAAGATAGAAATATGTGAGGTTTTATCACTACCCAAAGTTATAATAATAATAATAATAATAACAATAATAATTAAATAAAAGTTGTTATATTAAAACTGGAGGAAAAAACTGTAATAATTCTGGTGTGAATCTGATTGTGTTTTTCAGAAAGATGCCGATTATTTCCCTCTCTATCTCTCTTTTTTTTCTCATTTCTCTGTTGGCAAGCCTCCTAGAAGTCAGATTTATAAAGCATAGGCATGTCAGAACTTCCCCATTTCTCCTTTATTGCTTATTTTCTCCTCTTTTTATGATGTCCTGTCAAAATTTTAATAATAGTTTAGCATTTATTGGTTAAAGTGTTTCTGAAATGTTCCAAGCTAACAATGTTGTGTCGTAACCACCTGCCACTGGAATATGATCTTGTAACACACAAAAATGGACAGAAAATTATTTTGAGACTGGTAATTGATTGTACACACCTTCAGGACAGGTGAGAATTTCTGCAAGTTTGTTTCTGTGTGTCTGTGTGTCTGTGTGTGTGGTAGATGTGTGACACTAATTTCATTGGACATTGGCATGTTGTCACTACACAGCTGTAATTACATGCTATTTTGTCATTTTGGGAACATTTGAAGTTTGCTACAGCAGATGAATATAACAACTCAGTGAACCAATGTGAAAAGCTGTTGTCAACCCTGTCAAAGTGCAGCAATAATCAGCTGTCTAATTTCTGCCCAGATGCTGAAAATAGAAAATTTCCTGGATTTTGCAGTAGAAAGTCAGGCAACATTTTCAATCAAAGTTTACATTCATAGCAGTAGGCTTCAATTAAATTGTCTTAAAGCTTAAAGCTGCAAAATTTGGGAATTTATGGGTTAGAAATCCTCTCTGGTAAATGCTATTGCAAGCTACAGTACTCATAGAAGATCATTTCATAACATAAGCGTTGTTGTATCACTCTTTCTGAAAGCTGCAAATGACAGGTCAATATACATTAAATGATTATTCAGTCCCAAATCACGTACTACCCACTCAATCGTAAACAGGAATGACATGATTGGTGTACTGGCAGTATTTATTGGTAGAATGTGGTTTGGGATGTGAACCTATAATATTTACAAATTCCCACCAAGTTGGACTTAAGAATGAACTATCATCATTCTCAGACTAAAACACTGGAAAATAATCTTTTAAATGTTAATAGATGATATAGATAGATATATAATAGATGATAGCGTCTGCTAAATGAATAAATGTTACTGTATTAATTTGTAATTTCAGCAGTGCCCTGGCCTCTGTGCTAGCACTACAGTGAGATTTGAAGAGAAATGGATGGAGAGTGACGCAAAATGTATTGAGATGAAATTATTGGTGTTTATTATTAGTGCGTCTTTCTATGTTCGATAAGGAGGATCAGTGTGAATTATGAAAGTTATCCAGTGCCGTCCAATGATGTTTGTATACGCAGCTGTATATGACAAATTATACAAACGATTTGAAACAAAGCATGTTTAATTTATATTCTTTCTTATAGAGCATGTTAGAGTTAGTTTACTCCTATGTCTTATTTAATTCATTAACTAACAAACATACTAACGTACTTAAGGTGGTTGTTATTCACGCATGAATTCATAAGACACACGTCGTAGTTAAGGTTCGCTCTCCATTAGTTCATGATTAGTACACGCCTTAACTCATCATTCGTTCATATTTAAGTAAGTATTAATTCAGGTATTAGTGCTTGATTATTTGTGTACTGTTATTGTAAAGTGTTACCGAAAAACGAAAATGCAAAAACAAGTAAAACATTTTGTACCATTCTTTACTTAGTGTACTGCTTCCTCCCTCTCAGATAACACCCACTCATATTTAGTGAAACAGTGACAGCACACCGGAAGCTTTCTGCATCCTATCTCTGAAGTGCTCCTTTCAGCCCTCTTTCACAAATGTGCTCCCTTGTCTGCCTGAGTTTGTTAAACTCGTCAAAATGTCAAGCTTGTAGTGCACTGAAATTTACAATTCAGCATCAACTCAGAATATAAATGAATGTTATCCACATGCACAGCAAAGTAAATTGAGCGTACACAACTCTGGGAATAAGGTTAAGGGGTAAGACTCGATCTACTTTAATATGCAGCAATATACAAGTCTCAAAATAAATGAGCGCAGGATGGAATACAGTCAAATGTGAGGCTCCTGATTTTTCATTTCATTTCATTTCATTCAATTGATAGAATAGGATGCTTGGTGTATTATTAAATACATTACCTGACACTGTTTACTGCTCCTGTCTAGTTAGTACAGGAAAGTCAAATATTGTGTCTGTGGATTGATGATCATTCCCCTTTTACATATGAGGCAGAGATTGTAAGAAAAGAATAACAGAAATCCACGGAAGGCCTTTAAAATAGCACCGAAATTCAGTATCTTCTGTAAAAATGAGAAGAAAGAAGGCAATAGATAGAATATCTGCATTCTTTTCTACCTAACTCTGTGTTCAGTCCATGATGCTTAGTTATCAGTGGTTGTGCTTTGCCTCTAATGCCATACCTCGTTTAAAATAATCCCCTCATGACCACCTTATTATTTCAGCACAGACGTGCAAGAAACTTATCTCGGCTTTAACCTTGCAGGGATAGCAATACTATTTTCAGGAAGATGAATGCATAATGAAAGTGAGATATTATATCATTAGATAGTGCTCAAGTTCATACATCATTTCAGGAAGTTTTAGGAATGAAGTTTTATATGCAAGTTGTTTGACAGAGTTTTGTGGTGGTAGAAACAGAGCGGTGCCGAGTTTAACATTTTTAAGCACCTCTGGTGGTTAAAAAAGGTTGGGATCTAAAGCTGTTAGCATGTCTATAACATACACTGACGTATTTTGCTTGAGATGGATTCATTGCATTATCTAAGTGCTCATTTGAATAGGACCGTATTACAGCGTAGAGGTTAGTGTCAACACAGCCACATATTGACAGAGCAAAGCATCCTTTAAGTGAGGTGGAGGAGAATGCCTCAGGGTGTAAGGCTTTCTAAAACAGAGGCAGTCTCCAAGGCATTCTTGCAATGTGCAGTAAGAACACAGTAATTATCTGATGAACCAGAGATTGCTTTCATTTATTTATTTATTTCACAGCAATTTCCCCAACTGAAATCGTGACAGCTTAATAATGGGATACTTCCAGCAGATCAGCCTACAGAGCACAGCGTGTCATATGCCGAGGATGCAAGAACCTTTAATGTGAATCAGTCATTTTAATTGAGTCACAGTGCAAGTTGGAGATATGTGGAACAGCATGTACTTAATACATTAGCCATTTTTTTTGTTTTTTTTGAATGTTTTTATAATTACATGACAGTTATGACAAAGTCACCTGAATGGAAAGGATCCTCGGTCTGCATTTTAAGGTAGAACCCCGTGTACAGTTCTGTAGATTTGTGTATGTGCCTAGTCTCCAGGACTGGATATAAAGACCCTTTAAGAGACAAATGACATCTTTGACTTTCTGGGGCCAGAAGAGACTCATGCAAAAATGGGAGAACAGGTAAAACTCAAACAGCAACCTGAGTTCTGGATCAAACCAGTGAACCTGGAGCTGCGAGACAGCAACACTACCCACTGTGCCATAAATAAACATGAGAAGGAATTATTTGTTGAACCAGCAGTTCACATCAGATAAAGCACATTTATGGAATGAACAGACAGTAGACTAAAATACAAAACAGACTTAGATACCACCTGATAATATATTACTAGTAATTTACAATTTACACAAAGTAATTAGATTACATAAAGGAACACAGAGTTAGGCTTGTTTAATACAGAAACACATTCAAAGCATATGTTATCAATGGCAAAATTATTATTATTATTATTATTATTTTTAAACTCACTTTGAAATTGGGAAGTCAGAACTCAGAATGACGTCATTTTCGACCTCCATGCATTCAAACTATAAAAGTGGGGGAAAAAACATAGACAGTGTTTGTCTTTTGTTATCAGCCAGTTAACTGTGATGTATATTTTCCTCCTAAATTC
This sequence comes from Pangasianodon hypophthalmus, assembly GCF_027358585.1. Taxonomy (NCBI): domain Eukaryota; kingdom Metazoa; phylum Chordata; class Actinopteri; order Siluriformes; family Pangasiidae; genus Pangasianodon; species Pangasianodon hypophthalmus. The sequence goes on from NC_069710.1 coordinate 1,332,457, forward strand.
AGCAAACTCTACAATGTTATAGATTTAACAAGCGAATAAGTCTTTATTTTGATTGCCCAAAAGCAAATACTTGTACATACATCATACCTTATTTAAAAGGAAGAAGTGGCTGCAAACAGCCATGTTGATTTGATGTCACTGCCTGAACTCAGAGGAACTCGTAGTTGAGAAGACTACCGCAAGTTCCCCAGTAGGAATTTCAATCGAGTTGAGGAGGCGTTTTTTTGTTTGTTTTTTTTTTTTTGGCTTTTCCTAGTCTGAGGTTGGGAATTATAAGCTATGACCTGTAGTCAACACAGCATTAAGATTTCACAGGAGGCTTGGCTTACAACTAAATCATTATGAATAATAAACATATCACTCGATTAATTAATTCCCTCTGTATTTTCAATTTCCCATTAGAGGCTGGAAGAATGCATTTTCCATGCATCTATTTTTTCATTCATTTGAATGAATGAAAATGTCATTAAAATAAATAATTAACATCGAAACTGTATAGTGATAAATTTCACTTTTCCAATGTTTTTGATTATCATAAAGAGTACAGGCTGTCCCAAAACTCTCCATACATACTGTATAGGGGAAATTAACACTTTATTAGCAAAATACCTTACATAATTTTTCATGCCTAGTTTATATTATATATATTTTTTTCAGATAGCCTTTAAGAATGGCTTTGACAAAAGAAGACGTACTGCAATTATTCTCATGGCTGGATTGGGAACAGGAAACACAGCAAGCACATCACACACGACACTGTCGCCAACCTGGGAGCCGAAACTGGGAGAGACGACTGTGTGTGTGTTTACAAAGAAATGGCAATCATGTATAGGATATTTTGTAAATACAACAAAAGGATACATTTTCCCTTATGTTCAATTCAATTCAATTCAAATTTATTTGTATAGTGCTTTTAACAATGGACATTGTCACAAAGCAGCTTTACAGAAATAAATGGATTCACAAAAAATCTATTGTAAATATGTGAATTTATCCCTCATGAGCAAGCCAGAGGCGACGGTGGTGAGGAAAAACTCCCTGAGACAATATGAGGAAGAAACCTTGAGAGGAACCGGGCTCAAAAGGGAACTCATCCTCACCTGGGTGCAACAGATAGTGCGATTATAAATAAATCCCTTCTATTATTGTGTACTATATGGACAAATAGTGCAATTGTGCAACCAGTAAATTCATCACAGTTTTTGCAAGAAGTCCGGTTTGTTAAAATCTATCCACTGTCCACTGATGGAGTCCTGAGTACGAAGCTGCTCGTGGCAACTGCAGCCCCAAGCCATTACAGTACATCTAGCCATATATGATCCCCAAGCCATCTCCATAGCTCCCAGGTGGCACCATCCCCAGCAATCCAAACAGTTTTTCAGGCCATCCATATGGGGCCCCAGCAGCAGCGAGCGAACTCAACTGATGAGAACTCCAACCAGAAGTAGGGCATCAGGATGGGTCAGGCAGTGAGGAGGAGCAGAAGGGGTCAGGATCACTGGTATCTCAGAAGTAGCATGTGTAGAGATGGAGAGAGAGGGAGAGATTGTTAGGTGAGCTTTTGTCCTCTAATGGTTAATCACGATGTACTTTGTGTGCAGAGAGCAAGCAGGGACTCTGGCAGGACTAGCTATGACAGCATAACTAAAAGGGAGAGCCAGAAGCTAACACAGACATGAGGGAGTCCTGGGACATAAAGCAGCAGCCACTCCACCATCAACACACCTGAGTGAACGTGTGAGAGTGGGGGGTGACAGCATTCAAACATCCCAGTTCACCACAACACTCTATGCCTGTGAAACCCTCCAGACCTGCCCCTGTACCTAAGAAAACTATTCACAAAAGACTTGACTAAACAAATATGTTTTCAGCCGAGACTTAAACACTGAGTCTGAGCCCCAAACACTAAGTGGAAGGCTGTTCCATAACTGTGGGGCTTTGTAAGAGAAAGCTCTACCCCCAGCTGTAGCCCGCACTATTCGAGGTACCAACAAATATCCTGCATCTTTTGATCTGAGTAGGCGTGGCGGATCATAAAAGACCAAAAGTTCGCTCAGGTACTGTGGCGCGAGACCATTTAGCGCTTTATAGGTCAACAGTAGTATTTTATAATCAATACGAAATTTGATTGGGAGCCAATGCAGTGTGGATAAGATAGGGGTGATGTGGTCATATCTTCTGATTCTATGATTTATGTATGGAGACTTTTGGGACACACTGTATATTATCAAGCACATAACCTGCTGCCTGAGCATGACACATTGTTACATTTAACAATTACCATTCTTACCAATGTAAAAACTGAGATTCTTACATTGTGTGTATTGCTGTTTAGTGTTTTGCTTTAAGCCTTGAAGCACAGCACATGAGAGATGAAGTGCTTTTAGCTGTCACATTCATTCTGAGCTCTCTCAACATTAGTCACCTTTCCGAGATGAAACCAGAGTGGTTCCTAGCTAGTGAGGATCTCGGCTATCAGTCTACATGTCTCTGCAGAAGGGGAGATTTGTCACCCTGCGGGTGGGTGGTTCAGTGTGATGGGTTTACAGAGGCAGAACCTCACAAGAGACTAGGTGTCAACAAACTGTCATCCTATTGGCTGGCAGGTATGTGGGAAGGCAAGGATTACTCTTAGCCAGAGCATGATTGATGTATCATCTCCCGCTCCGTTGGCCACTAGCATTTGAAAATGGAAATGCAAAGCTGGGGTTGGGGAGGGAGGGAAGGAGCTTGTACGGGTGGGTGAAATAGTGCTAGAAGAAAGCTAAGCTGGAACAAAGTGGATTTTTCCCAAATGTGACACACATCACACTGGCTTTAAATCAGAGCTGGTCAGGTATAATACCACACAGCTACAGGCTGGTCTAATAGGCTATGATTACTTCTGATAGCTGAGGAGAGATATCTACTTATGTTAGAATTTGAGGTAATAAAGAGGGCTTTAAAGTTACAATGTGTTTACAGGGTAAATTAGGACTTGTTTCAGAAACCATATCCTCGTAGTGTTCACAGATTCTTCCCGCAAGACCCTACAGCAAATTGTGAGAACAGCTGAAAAGATCATCAGGGTCTCTCTACCCACCATCATCGCCTCGTACAATAACCGCTGTATCAGGATTACGGACGACCAGCCCTCTTGCCCACCCCTCTCATAGACTCTTCACCCTCCGGCCACCTGTCAGAAGGTACCGGAGGATCTGTGCCACCATCACCACCGGACTCTGCAACAGTTTCTTCCCTGAGGCAGTCAGATTACTCAACATCTTACTGCAACCCAATGCTAACCTGGACTACACAAGCACCAAAACTAGTATTACTCAATACCACTGCACACCTGCACTTTACCAAGCTGCATCAGACACTTATTTATGAGACTGTTTTTGCTACCAATATTGCTGCTACACTGCTCAATAGTTTACAGTCCGTTGTTGCAATAGCTTTCCCATACAACACTGTTCTAATATCCGTGTGCATCTATTGCTCTGTGTGTATATTGTTCTGTGTATTCATAGTCCTGCACTTGGCTCACACTGTTGGGTATTTGCACTTTATGTAGTCTTGTGTATTGTACTACTGTATTTTTATGTGTTGCACCATGGTCCTGGAGAAACAGCATTTCAATCCGATGTATGCGAGCTATATAGGGGAATGACAATAAAAACGACAATAAAAACTCCACTTGACTTGACTTGAGAGGCAAAGATTATTCATATGATTGATGTATCAATAAAAGTATAGGTTTTTGTTGGAAGGTTTTTTTTTAAAATTACAAAGTGGTATGAAGAGTACACTAAATAATCTAATACAAAACCTTTCATCAGCAGCAACTTGAGTGAAAAGTAGAATCTTAAAAATTTCATGAATTTCAGAATTTTGTAGTATTTGGTATGTCCGCATTTTTCTTTAATGACAGTGTGCAATCAAGCTGAGAGAGACTCCACAAGTTTATGTAAAACCTGATGATCCATGTTCATTGGAGTGTCATCAAAGCATGTGCTTCAAAGGAAGGGATAAGTCTCACAGAAAATCTGAGCTTTTGTACAAAGGGGTTACCATGGTCATTATTACAAATTTGCTTAAATGTATATAGTGACTTAGAAATTGTGCAACATCTTGAATATTGAAGAGTCAATGTGGTTTCAGACGCCCTGCCTTGTGCCCTGAGTTCCCCCATGACCCTGTGTAGGATAAGTGGTACAGAGAATGGAAGGAAGTGCATGAAATTCTTTTAAATCCACTTGCTAAGTTAATGTGTACTGTTAATCAGTAAATTGTTGTCTTTTACAAGTGATTTGTGTTGGATATCCAACTCTTTTCAGCCTGCTGCAATTGCTGTGCAAAGAAAACTTTGCTTTATCATGAAAAAGAATTACCCAATGCAAGCATTTACCTTCAAAGTGGTTAAACGACAAGATAGAACCTTTTCTCAAACATGTTCTCCTTTTGAGTGAATTAAAATAAAGAACAAAAACACTACACTGCCACACTGTAAGCTTTATGATGAGGTTGCTTTGCATTTCATTCAAATATGAGTGTAAGAGAAGCTTCATTATAGGATTTTCTACTGACAAAAGCTGAAAGTGGACACTACAAGACAGTGATCCAGGAAATGCCTCCAAATCTGATGTTTTACAAAGAGAGCAACACAATTCACATACAAAAATTAAATGACTGCATACAGTAAGTTATATCACTTTTTATCAGTCCCAGTGTTGAAATAAAGATTTCAGCTATTTACTTTTTCATACAATACAATTTCTCTTCACAACATAGATCAAAGATAAACCAAACCCTAAGACACTAAAACAGAAAATACCAACAAATGCCATGTGAAATACCATCAGCCTTTCACATTTATTTTACTAGCACAGAATACTTGCTGATGTCAGTACTGCGTTGTGTAAGAAAAACACTGAAATGTGGTTTGTCGTTCTCTGTTCTGATTATGATGCATGGCTGCTCTCTGCAGAAGCATGCATCATATCTCTATCTTATAAATGTGCTAATTAGATGCAAGAAGTGGAAACATGGTTTGACATATCTTCCCCAACTGAATCATGCCTGGCAAGGTTTGTTTTATTACAATCCTAATGATGATCCAACATGAAGAGCAATGAAGCATGTAAATCTGACCTGTTTACTTAATGGAACAGACAAGTTTGCCTAATAATAATAATAATAATAATAATAATAATAATAATAATAATAATTACCCTAATACCCTGAATTTATAGTGATTTCTCTTTAACGCACCACCACCCAACTACAGTTATGGGAAAAAGAAAGTACACCCTCCCTTAATTCTATGTTTTTATTTATCAGGGCCTAAATAACAATTGTGTGGTCCTTAACAATTGCTTCTCTGAGGTTACGGCTGATGTCTGTTCTTCTTGACATGATGTAGACACACACCTTAATGCTCCAGATCACCAGACTGTCAAAGGTTCTGCTTTTATAGAGGTAGTCCACTTCTAGAGGATTAACTAATCTTGTGCATTTCATTAGACTGCTAATAGTACTCTTAATGATTGTTGAATTAGGAATGGTGTACTTATTTTTTCCCATCTGGTTTCTGAATGTTGCTTTACTCTTTAGAAAAAAAATTACAACATATTGAAATCTCTTGTGTTTTGTTTAGGGTTTTATTTTTGTCACCTGAGGTTATATGTTAGTTTATAGAAGTTGGTGAGGACCACACAATTGATATTTAGGTCCTGATTAATAAAAACATACTGTAGAATTGAAGGAGGGTGTACTTTCTTTTTCTCATGATTGTATATTTCCCACTTCCATATTTCCATATTTTCATGATCATGTTTATTTTAAAAGTTCCTGCACCTCTCAATTAAACCTAAATGAGTACATATTGACTTTTTACTATTTTCTCTTTCAACTATGTTCATCAAATTAGTTAACTAAACCTGTCACATGACCTGCATTTTTTAGGGAATAGGAATTTTAAAATTTAAAGTTTAACATTTCTGTTGATTTACAGCTGAACAGGGCAATATTCAGCTAAAGCATGCTCACTCATTAGGCCTACAAATATATATATATATATATATATATATATATATATATATATGCAGTATAGATATAAATACGCCTGACTTAAAGCCTAGACTATGAAAATGAATGATTATGGAACCTAAAAACAAAATTATGTGATTGCCTAATTACTTGTACTGTACATTTTGCACTTTTACTACTTCTGTATCTCTTCCTCTATGCTTATTGATATACATTTCAATATAATACAGGGCTAAATTTCTTCACATTAATAAACTAATTAATTTATGATATGACATTTTATTTAAAGGTGACCCCTAATTTGCTGTTCTTTTTTCTTTTACTTTCTTTTGTTATGAAGTGAAGTGGATATTGAAATGACAGACATCGCCAAATTCTAAATGTATAAATAAAGCTATTTCATAGTAGAGATGCCTTCCAGGCAAAAGTCCACAAAAGGATATAAGGATATTTTTGCATTCCTTAAGCAGGAATAGAGATGCAAGACCATTCTTTGAGCTCATGATAAAAAGCGAAAAGCTTCAGTGGAAAAAATCAATAAAATGTATGAGTGCTAGAAGGTGCAGAAATCAATGATATGACTTTGCATTAATGTGGTTTTAGGATGAAGGAGATCATAGCAGCTCTGTGTGAAAATGGAAAGCTGGAACCTTCATCAGATCGACTTTATTTTCAGCCTAACTGAATTGAATGGCTAAAGGTACAATAGTCTTTCTTTTATTTCTTACTAGTACAAATGACCCAGTGTTTATTATGTGCAGAACACGACAAAAAAATAATAATTGTTTACACAATAGCATCAGCACAAGGCTGAGAAAACCCATGTGAAAGCCTGCAGTCCAGGGCAGAATGCTTTCCTGTGTTGAAATCCTGCAATCTTTTTATACACAATCCACAACACCCTTTCACTATACCCCCATCTGAGTCTGTTCAGAATGCAAAATGTGGCAGAATCCAGGAATTGTCTTAATGACAAGAAACACTGTAAAACTAGAATAACTTTTGTAGCACTTTCCTAAGATGCAGTGATTTATTCCTGGTGAAGAGAGTGACAGAGCTGGACACATAATTAATGTTGTTTCTCCTGGACATGCATGTAAACACAATCTGTATAAAGCATGAATGGCCAACTTTACGTATTGAATCAAGTAGATAAATTTTTCCAGTAGATACCTAGCCAGCTAAAGTAATGCTTTGGATGAACGATCTTTGTAGAAATTTCTCAATGCTAGATAACACTGGTACTGATGGTCAACTGAAAAACTCATGGCAGCTCATTACAAAGAAAACAGGACAGCAAAGGCACTCTTGACCATCTCACAGCAGCAAATCAGTATGCAGCAAATTTCACATACTTATAGTGTAACAACTTGTTGAATGGCAGACTGGGCAAAACCACAGGTCACTGTAAAATGCTAACGCCATCACCCACGCCGTGCACAGGAATCATGGGAGTTTGATGGCCACGCTGATAAAAATGCCACTGTACCAAGAAGAGTCTCTGGGTAACGAGTAGATGATAAGTTTCTGTAATTAAATGAAATGCAAAGGCAGATCATAAATTGCCAATTAAAGTGCAATAAATGGACATCTGCCAAGGGGGAGAGCAATGCTGCAACCCACTGTTGATGTCTGCTTCTAACCCTAGGTTTCTGAAAGCAAGCACAGCCACCATGATATAAACTAGCCACACTATTCCCTGGTGTTAATAAACGGCCTAACTCTTTGCTTTGAAAGTGGTGACATGACAATCCTTGGTTAAGCTTGATTAATTCACCTTTAAATTATAGTGGTTTTTATTATGTGTGTGACTTGATTTAAACAGCAAAGTCTTAATGGGTTAATGGGTTCCTACTGCTGCTACTTTACTCAGCTGAATGCATGCAGATATACTGTAGATATATTTTAGGCTCTTTTTCACCTTTCTGTGCTGCAGAATCAGGTGCCACGAGCACACCATTCTCTGATGTCACTGCAAATCTATTTAATAAAACAAAACACGAAAGCAGTGACAGTGGCAGAGGGCTGAGGGCTGAGAGGAGCGCTCTGAAGCACTTTATTAAATACATGTAATATCAAACGCATCACGTGCAGCAAACAAACAAAATGTGTATATTCAAAGAGAAGTGCACTCAGAGTGAGGGTACCTATGGAAGTGTTCTCAGAGTCAGAACTGAAAGTTTGAAATGAAATGCTCAGACATTTATTTTCTATGCCAATGTCTTCTTTCTTGTCAAATATGATTTCTAATAAATCTCATACATTTATTGTTTTGATAGTGATTGTAGATCACTAGATTAATTCACTAGATTTTAGATTCATTATCATTATCATTATTATTATTAGTAGTAGTAGTAGTAGTATATACAGTCCCCTCCAAAACTATTGGAACGGCAAGGCCAATTAATTTGTTTTTGCTGTAGATTGACGACATTTGGGTTTGAGATCAAAACATGAATATGAGAAAAGAGTTTAGAATTTCAGTTTTTATTTCCTGGTATTTATATGCAGATGTGTTAAACGGCATGGAATATAGCACATTTAGTATCAGACCACCCAATTTGTAGGTGAGCAAAAATATTGGAACATGTGACTGACAGGCGTTTCTCGTTGCCCAGGTGTGTCCTGTTAGATTGATTGTTTAAACAATAAATATCTTTGAACATCTAATCTTGGTTTCAAGTGTGAAGACTGCATTTGTTGTTAAAAAGGATAAGCCAACATGAAGACCAGAGAGCTGTCTATGGGAGAAAAGCAAGCCATTTTGAAGCTGAGAAAAGAGGGAAAATCAATCAGAGGCATTGCACAAACATTGGGCATAGCCAATACAACAATTTGGAATGTCCTGAAAAAGAAAGAACCACTGAGGTACTGAGCAACAGACCCTGAATGGGTCCTAACCTCTCATCTCTTATCCGTTTTTTTTTTATCTCAAACCTAAATGTTTTTGGTGTTGCTGTTCCAATAGTTTTGGAGGGAACTGTAACATTGGCACAAAGGTACACATTAACAACACATTTACAAATTTAAGTTAAACATTATGTATTAACCATTAATGAATGTTGGTCCATTGGTTTTTTTTTAAACAAATATTTCTGTAGGGCATGTACCATTATATCTCATTTGACTGTTCCTTTCTCACATCATCATGTAGTGGTGTGCAATACTGCACTGGTTGATGAACTGCTGAATGAACCAATGCAAAGCTTTCTGTTGACAAGCTTGAATGGGTTTAATCTGGTGTCTAGGATATGCACCAGCTCTATCTATATAAGGTACAGCTTCAGCAGGCAATGGCTACACCGCAATGTTAGATGGATAAAGAGAAAAGGACATTCAAGGTAGAGGTAAAAGAAAGATAAAACATTTATAGGAGAAATTGAATCAGGGATTGCTCCTTTCTGTCCCTCATTATTCAATCATGCATAATCCACAGTCTATTACTTTCTTTGGGAAGGGTAATATCTTCAGAGCTTGCCTGAGAAAGCCCAGCACTGCCCTCAGGACTGTAATTGCTTGTTCCAGTCGACTGAGCTGCTGTATCTCTCTTATGTTGTGCTCAACACAATTATGCGATGGCACAGACACAGAGTTTACCACTTTGGGCAAATATTAGGCAGTAGAAGAGAGACATTGGTGGGAGAGGGCTGAAGAAGAGTCTTCTATCGAATGCCTAATTATGTTAAAGCACTGATGCTGTAATTGATAGTAGAAGTAGGAATATATGGCTTTTTAAAGGTAGCGCACAACTGCACTAGCAAGTCACAGATAATAATATGCTTTGGACAGTCAAAGTGGATTTGGGATTTAAATCGAAACCTCAAATCCTCCAGCCAATAAATGAGAACCAAATAGAGATTTGCTTTATATAATTCCATACAGTTATCCAGATCTTGTCACACAGAGTACAAATCAGAAATCAGAAGTTTTATTGTTTGAGTAAATGATAAGATAAATGGAACTCACTGTCTTGTTTTAAAGAGTGAGAATTGTCAAAGGATTGGAAATATATTTATGATAAGGTCATTAATCTAGTCATCAATGGAGCCTCCCGTTATTCAACCCATATATATATATATATATATATATATATATATATATATGTGTGTGTGTGTGAGTGTGTGTGTGTGACATTAATCACTCTGTTAGCTGAGATGGCCTCAGAAATAGGTGTTTGCATCTTTTTGCCAGTTATATTTATCCAGGCCTGAATTTATCCCATTAGCCTTGAGCTGGGAGAAATAAACAGCCAATATTTGTTCCTTGGGACCAAAGAAATGATGCCAGTATAAATCACCCAGTGTGCACCTGTCCAACATGTCAGGCACAGAGTCATGTGTCAGTGAGTTTAAGATTGTGCTGTGACTCCTCTCCGATGCTGAATCAGTGCACCTAAGGTGCACCAGCTCCTCCTGTGGCACAGGAGGCAGCCCCAGATTAGTTATTCTTCACTTCTATAGTATTTTTTGTGATTTATGGCCAGGATGTATTTAACTATAATGTTAAACAATGGGAGAAAATGAAAACAGATCCATCACACATTTCATATTGTTCTAGATTCAGGATACCACTTAATCAAAATGTACGTCATGCTGTTGAAGTACTCTTCCTGCACGCAGTTAGGGTGTGGTAATAGGACCATTTAACTAATCTGTATCAAATGAAGGCAGAAAGCCCAACCTGCAGTCCCTAGACACACTTCCTATTCACAATGACTTCATCTCACAATTAGCACTGTGTGACCTGGCTGTGCGGGTGTTCCTAATGGCTATCTGATGTCTGCCATATTTCCAACTGACAAGTGAAAGGACACCCAGAGGGAGAAATGGAGCTGGAAATATCACAGACACTGACAACCCGCACATCCTTCGGGGAGACAAATCAGTATGTCTACGAATACAAAAGGGTTCACGCATCAGTTGTTTCTTCATTGGAGAGGGACTTGGTTTGAAGTGCTGCTTGCTAAATGAGATCATTATGAGGAAATGGAAGAGAGACTGTGAGAGACTCAAAACTGATGGCTTTCTATTGCCAAAACTTTTTTCTTGCCACATGCTATAAAAAGCTTGGCTGCTTCTGACATTAACCTCTATCCCCAGTGGAATTAACTGCCAGGAGTGAAACTTTTACATCTTTTGACAGATGTAAAATCATCGCCTAATGAAATAATTTAAGCAGTCTTACTTAATCTACTCAATCCCTTAGATTTCTCCTCTTATAATTTCTTATTAAGCCTTTATCAACAATATATTGTAAGAATTTATTAGATAAGCTTTGTAGCCCCTAGTTTTTATATCACTGCTTGATTGAAATTGACTCCTACCAGTCTTTTCAGAGACAGTGGTTACATGCACACCAAATTCGGTTTAAGGTCTGTATTCGGGTTGCAGCCATATTCCGAATAAGATGTTTATATACGTACAGGCGTCGGAATATTCCTGTTGGTTGCTGTAAGTATGCCATTCTTAAATACTTGTTATGTTAGCACCCACAATTCCTTGCAGACTGAGCACACACGTATATCTCCTTTCAGTGGATTTTCTGAATAAGGTGCTTACATGCAACAAATTTCCAATCAACACAGGAATGTTCCACAGGTGGGGATCGGAATTTGGGGAATCAGAATATTGTCTTAACCTGAATCTGGCAATCAGATTGCAGCATTTACATGACTCAGTACTAATCAGAATATTGCTAAATTCAGATTAATATCAGAATATTGATGTGCGTGTAAACGTAGCCACTTTCACTCTCTCTTGATTCCTTTGCTCAATGTGTTCTCCTTTAAGTATACAAACCCATTTTCTTTTTTTCCACTGAAATTAGTGATGGTCCATTAGTCCAATGGACAGCAGATTATTTAGCCCTCTATCAGTGTTCATGATGACTAAAATTAACGTCTCGTAGGAGGGAGGCAAAGACAGATACAAATACAGTTAAATTTTATTAATAAGACTGGCAAACAAATCCAAAACAACGTCCAAGAAACCTAGTCCAAAAAACAAGCAAAGTATCAAGCAATCAGCAACATCAATACCAGGGCAAAATCCAAATTCACAAGACGAGGTACAGAGCAAAGTCAAAAACCAGAATAGAAATACAAAGAAATCAAGGCTTGGCGAGTGCAGATAAAGACACACTTTACTTCACAAAGTGGATGCGGAAATGGAGTCCTATTATACTGCGTGTGGTCGTGATAGTGTTCAGGAGTGTGTGATTAGAAAGCCGGTGATTGTGAGCTTGACAAGGTTTGTGGGTGTTCAGAAGTGTAGTCCATGGCGGCCAGGTTTATATGCCGTGGTGTGTTCTGGGAAATGGAGTTTCTTGCTGATACCAGTGTTGACCTGAAATTATGACGCTGTCTCCTTAACAATGTTTTTTTTTTAGCTCAAGTTGAGCACAGGCAGTCTGTACCAACATAAATACAAGAGAACATTGTAACTTTCATAAAAATGAATTCAAAATCTTTTCACCAATGCTACCTCTTCTTCTCCAGTCACATTTTTATGTTATATTTTATAAACCCAAGTATCGGGATGCTCGTGGTGAGAGAGCTGAAGATGAATTATATTAGTAATAAAACATCTTGTATTATTAAAATGGGTATTTCAATAAGACCTTTTTTATAAACAAGAACCAACAAGCTGGAATTAACTAAATCCAAAGCAACTACTTTATTTTTCATAAAGGTTCACCTTCTTCATTTAGAATCACAGAATCACACACCGTACAATACAAAGAATTGTGAAGTAATGAAACCTGAGAATTGTGAATTGCATTTATCAAGCACAGAAAATTAAGCGCACACTGGGCCAGTTCTCATGAAAGCAGCACCTCAACAGCAGTCAAAGCTGGTAGATAGAAAGAGTAAGGTGTTACAGGAGATAACGTGTACTACTTTACTGAGTTTCATATGCTCTGTGTGTGTGTGTGTGTGTGTGTGTGTGTGTGTATCTCTGCCTCGCTCTCAGTGTTCCCAGGATCCAGATCCACTACGGCCCTAACCAGGATAAAACAGTTCCTGAAGATGAATGAATTCATAAAAATTGGATTAATTTATTTACACATTTAACCTTGTTGGTGTAATACTAAATGTCACTACTGTGTCATTTCCTTGTGGATTGATGAGTATTACATGGGATAATAGATTTTTGAAAGGCACATCATTAATTTAGCTCTGGTACTCAGTTGTCTCTGAAACAGAAATGTACAGTTGTAAACATAGATTCAGAAAAGTCAGTATATTGGTTGTATTATAAGAAAGAGAAATGAAATGAGACGATGCCCCAGTGTTCTGCAGTCACACCAAATTCTTACTTGATTGCCTGAAAATGTGACAGGAGCAGAAGAAATTGCGTTGGTGAAAAGATGTGAACTAATTTTTCTGAACCAGAAATGACCATGGATTGAAGTTTTGGAAATGTGCAGAGATGACTACATTGATATTATCAGTAATATAGGACCACATTCCATATATTGCTCGGATAGACACAGGCATCAAGATGTACTGGCAGAGCTTGACTTGGACTAATTGAAGAATTGGCATTCGTACAAGCTACAGAAATAAAACAGCAAGTGCAATCATAGGGTAATTCATAATCTCAGCACAAACCACAAGGCCAAAATGCTAGGAACTCAACATAGTGACCAGGGCTTAGTGAAAACATGCCAGACATACCACAGACCTGCACTGAAACAGATGTAAGACACTAGATAATCACTGAACCACTTGAGCTGACCACAGTAGAAGTGTAACAAAGAATGCTATTATGGTTATTTTTGTCAATCCATATTGAGACTAATTCTGCCTCTTGCTCTTCGAATCCTTTCACCTACTGTGCGAGGACTGCTATGAGCTGTGGTAGGAGCCGGTCTGGTGATTGGACAGTTGAGAAGACAGACTGTGAAAATAGAGATCAATATCCAGCAAAAAATGATTTGTCAGAGGGTGGGTGTGAAAAAAAAGTAACTTCTCAAGTTCCACTAACAGAGAGTGTGAGGAGATTTGGAATAAGTGCACAGAACAGTATCTCTATGCACGCTTGTTAAAAGAAAACTTGAGGATCTAGAATTGAGCCTACAAACTGTTTTTGTAAATGTGGAGTGTACTGTATGGTGTATAAGATATAAATATCTGATAGGTTGATATTAAAAGGTTAATGCATTGTTACATTAAGCCGGACACGTCAACAGTGCTGCCATCTTGGTCAGGACGTCTTTCTGGTCAAGCTCTCTGAACTGAATTAAATTACATTTTGAGTCCCAGTCACTATTTTCTCAGATAACACAGACACACTGTGCAGAATTTGAATTCACCTTTTCATAGAATTAATTATCGGTGGCTAAGTGAAGAGCTTGTAGTTGTCTTCTCTTATCATGCTCACTCTGGTCGTCCCATGGGATAATTAATGTACAGTCATGTTCTGCTATCACCTGTCTTAAGTAATTGTCCCTCTGCAGCATCTCTTCCTCACCAACAATTACTAACTTACATAATAGCTTGACTACCTTTACAGAGCTCATAGACTGGACAGGCTGTTGAATAATTCACCATTAATAAATACACAGTAGGTCTTCATGTTACTGGGTCTGTGTGCTTTATGAGTGGTGTGTTGGCAGATCATTCTCATATTCCTTTATACTCATTACAGTTATTTCATTACTAGTAAGACATTCATTAGATTGTACATTTGGTGTAATTTGCATACTTCAGTAAATATGAGTGTTGGTGACATTTATGGTTATCAAGTCTCTTTGCCACAGTATCTGGGAATGATAACCCCAGAATCTGATCCCATCAGAGTGAAGTGAATGAATTTTTGATTGAAGAGATTGCCAGTAGAGTTATTGAACAGAACAGTGCTGTCTTCATCTCAGAGGTTATAAACTGTGCAGACACTCTGAGACAGCCACTATTCGCCCTGTGCCCCATGTAGCACACTAACACACAAGTGTCAGTAAAAAAAAATCTCTCAGGTGGTTTTCCAGAATATGCCAAGGTGTTACAAGTATAAATGAATAGCTACAGAATAAAGTAAGAAGTCATCAAGAGAGAACTGGAGGAGAAGATCGAATGGCATTGAGTGTCAGGGTAAAGCATCTAGAGGTTACTGTGAATGCCTCTGCATCAGTGTTGAAAACTGTCAAATGTCAATTTGCTGCCCCTGCACTAGCATACTCAGCTGGGCATGATTGATGTAACTGCTGCCCATTGGTCTTAATCCCATGAATTTTTAAACAGCAGCACGGATGCTGACTGTGAACTCATTTTAAAAAGTCTCATGCTGTATTGTAATGAGAGAGAGTGCTGCTGTAATACTTTCTACACACAGCACTCCCTGGTGATTACCAATTTCAAAAAAATAATATTAAACGAGATAAATATATCATAAAGTATCTAAATATTAAAAAATCATATTTCATTTTTTTTATATTAATACATCCTGGAAAGATCTAAAAGAAAAACAACACATTTAAAAAGATTTGTTTTAGTTTAGTTCTGTTTGTTTCTTTGAATTCGTAACTGCATTGTTATTGAATGAGATTTCATCCATGGCTCTGTATAGTTTAGCCGTTTCCCGCAATAAAATAGATTTTATTTCTGACTTCTGACGCTCCTCATTCAACCTTGTCTCGTACATGTCCCTGTAATATATTTCATGGCCCGATAAGGCAAGAAGAAGGAAATAACTTTAAAAGGAGTGTGTTAAATATTTTAGTAGGCCTGCATATTCTTCTCATGCTGAGCATAATGCTACTCTTCTTTCTCTCTCCATCGAATCTGCTTTTCTATGAGGAAGTAAAACTTGCTATGGCATTATTTCACATTTGCTGGTTTGTAAATTATTAAACAGCCGTAGCAAAAAGAGGACAAAATACACAAAGTCACACAATTGTGAGAGTAGAAGCAAAAACCGAAGAAAGGAAGCACCTCAGGGGATTGACTAAATTCTGTACAGATCTAAGAACAAGAGAATAAAGTGAGATTTCCAATAAATTTCAGAAAATTCTGGCATTTTCCAGAAAATATAACCAATTTATTATCAAAGTGCATGAAGTGAACAAACTATTTTGTTGCAAACCACATTTATTTTATTGCGAGGCACATTTTTGTCAAGTATTTGAAGGATCTGTATTTGTGTCTAAGAAGATACACAGACACACCTGCAGTAGTGAGAGGCATATGCATGCATGTACTGTATGTATAATGTATGTAAAAATTGCTGAGAAATTTATAAATTAAGGCACTACAAATAATATACCTCTCAGAAATGGCTACACTGAAATGATATCAATTCACGAAATAAGTAAAATGCACAGAATCAATTACTGGTGATGGGTCATAATACACGAATCCACCTGACTCTGAAGTGGTCATTTTTTTAAATAGGGAATTATCTAATACAGTAGATTCCAGGAAGTAAGTAGCAAAGACATCAGAATCTGGGCAACTGTAATTAGTTACGTTTTTCTTTTTTTAAGAGGGTTAGTGTTTTACTCAATAACACTGCTTCCACTTCCCCCAAGCAGCCCTCTGTCTTTATTTCTGTGACAGAAAGATGAGACAGTGTGCCAGACAGTGAGGACAGGTGGACATGGACCCTGTGCTCTAATGAGACTCAGGGATAGGCATTAAGGCCTTAATCTCACCACAAAAGCATACCAGCATGGCAGCCATGACGGACAGTAAAGGGATGTTGCAATGAAATGACATAAAGTGATATTAATGGTGTGTTTAACATGAATGGGAAAAGCTACAGGAGCACATGGCAGCTGTTGATGACATGAAAGAGAAAAACTACTCAGTCTGACAGATCTTTGTTACCAAATGATTGTATTTAGAGAATTGTTGTTCTCACTGAAATCCCTATAACAAAGCCGCATAGACTTCACACTATGACTTCTGAGCTCAATAAAGTGATTTTCCTTTAGTTACAGTATATAAGATGTAAGACCACAACGATGTACAGTTCAAAATGTTAAATTAGATCTACATGCAGTAGAAGAAAAAGATTTAATGTGTGATATCACTTATGGCACATCAACCTTAACATCCACAAGGGCCATGCTATTTCATAACGTTCTGCACATATACAGGTTCCAAGTTGGTGTCCAGTTAGATCCTGAGCTGGGGTACTGCCTGTGTGGAGTCTGCATGCTGTCCCCAGGTGCGTGTGGATTCCCTCAGGGTTATCCGGTTTCCTCTCACCTGAATGAATGTGTGTGCATGGTGTCCTGAGATAGACTGGTGTCCTACCCAGGGTGCATTCCTGCCTCATGCCCAGTGTTTCCAGTATAGGCTTCAGATCCATTACAACCCTGACCAGGATAAAGTAGTTACTGAAAAATGAATGAATGAATAAATGAATGATACAGTATATATACTGGTATTACTGGTACTGGTACTTTTCTCTGTCTCATTCTATTGTATGCAAAGAAGCTTCATGCCTGGTGAGTCCAAATTCATTGCCTTTAATATTGTTCTAATAATCAGTCTGGTTTGGTAGCTTTCAACAACAAAGATGACATGGCCTCTAGGAAGTGCTCATAAAGAGTAAAATATTAATACACACACAGGTGTACATACACAAAGCAGGCTATTTGGTTACAGGAGATATGTAATGGTTTGGTCAACAGTAGATTTTAAAGGTAAACTGGCAATTTATTTACAAAAACTATCTAGGAGTGCAGTCAGCTGTGCAACATCTGGATCTATTTTCCAGTGGTTAATCTTACATCCAAAGACACTTAAAACAAACTTGTCTGGCAACCAAGGAGTGTTTTAGAAACTGGAAAAATACTGATGGGAATGCCTGTCCTTTCAGATGTAGTAAAAATGTAGTAATTCTAAATGTAGAAAATTGCAGTATAATTATAATTTGCATCCTTCTAATATTGACACACAGACTCCACATATTTTTGGAGCAGTATTTCACCTTGAAACTTCATTTTGTGGCCAAACTGCATTACATTGTTTTAGGCGTCATTGTTCGTGTCTTGTTTGCTTTATTATTTGCATACACAAATCTGTATTCATGACTGTAATAATCTGTATGGTTTTTTTTTTCTTCACCACTGGCTTTATAGTATATTTTGATGGTTTATGGTCATTTATATGTCTTGTATTAGATATAGCCAATGAACAGCAAAATCATTCATGTAAAGAGATGTGGCTCTTGTCAAATCACTGTCATTAAAAGAAAAACAGCATATTGAGGAGAATAAAAAACACACACATCTGAGTCTCATAAGACTATAAGGCATAATGCACATTCTTGGAATAGTACGTCTCATTGCTTCAGTATTCAGACTTCTCAGTGGTGGAATAAATTTCCACCTCCAATCATAATGCCTTTTGTTGGAAGAATCCACTGAAGAAAATTGAATAACTTTTATTTGTTCAATGATTTATTTTAAATTATCTACAAATCAATACAGTAATCTACAGTAAGATTTTACATCTTGAAATCATAGATAATGTTTGAGTTTGATCTTTAGGGAGCTTGGGCTTGGGCTTGGGCTTGGGCTTGGGCTGGGACGGTGTCTGGTCTGTCCTGGACTCGCTGAAAATATAATGATTGATTTGGTAAGTCACTCAGTGTTCTATCTCCTTTTCCTTTCAACACAGAAAACAGGCGGTTGTAACTGCAGCAGTGGCACTCAGCTCCATTATCTCCATCATTTCTAGGGCTGGTTTATGCTATTTTATTTATCTATGTGGTCTTTTGTTCTTCTCTGTGTCCTGTTGATTTACCTCTTTAATATTTAATTTTAATCCAGGCTAGCCAAGTCATTAAAACAATTGCTTCTTAATATACACTCCCACTAGTACATTAGATTAATTGAGTGTCCATATAAGCTCATCAAGCTCACATTCTTTCTCTTCATGGTGCTTTTAATATATGACAATGCACTTTGCGAAGCACACTGTAAACCAGTAGCATAAACCAGAACGGCAGCTCACCTTGAGGCACCCAATCAATCATATGACTGTCTGGACGTCTGTAGGTAAACAGCTTTCAATACGGATTATGTGCATTATACAGTACATAAAAAACAGAGCACAAGTAATTGAACAATTATGCCATTTTTGTTGCATTCCATCTCATTAAATAACTATGGGGTTAACAGTAAGAATGACAGCATTGATAAAATGTTATAGAAATCTCCAGCTTTTTTTGATGCACAGGAGTGCTAATAAATGGTCTACAGTTGATTGTAGTTGTGGTGTTTGCATCTGGCGCTTTGTGCAATTGTCACAACCAAAGACAAGATTAAAACATGATGTCCAAAGATTGTAAAATGGCGAGAAAGAAGACCATTACATGAATGTAAAAAATCTGATTATATTCAAGACCTAGCCAAAATGTTGTGTTTGTCAAAATCAACTTTTTTATATTGTTAAGAAGTAAAGATGCCCTGGTGAGCTTATCAAATATGAAATAACCCAGCAGAGTGTGAAGAGCCACAATGGGTGACCAAAGAATATATTTAGTAACCAGGAAAAACTGAACAGATCAAGGATGGAAATTGAAGGTCTAGATCCTTCAATATTGTCATAAAGAGAAAAATACACAACCATGATTTCAGAATACTGAGAAGGGAACCACCGGTAAGCATGGAGAGCAGAAAGGCTAGGCAATGGCCAGCATTAATATACATAAAAATGAGAAAATGTAGACAAATGAAAAATATTAATCAATACCACACTGATGGAATGGGGACATGTGATGGAAAAAGTGTTCCAACCATAGTTGCATTTCTGTCACTTCTTCCTGCAGGAACCTATGTTGGCCAGTGGGTTTAATGGTCCTTGCATCATTAAAAGAAATACTAGTGTTATACGAGGGAATACTAGAGAAAACTAGTAATTAGAAAAACAGTGTATCCATTAAGTCCATTGTTTATATAGTGAATGTTTTAGTTCTCTTTGAACAAAGTTATCTATGTTTAGTTAATGTAGTTTAGTTAACAGCTGGTATGGATGACACCCTTACGGTATAGAAAACATCCCAAACCACCGACCCATCAGTCTAAAAACCCTGTTGGGGAGGTTATTACAGCATGAAAAACACACAAGTCAATGACTTTTTAAATTTTAAGCTCTTGGTGAAGAGGTAGGTCTTTAGTCATTGTTTAAAGACAGCCAGTGAGAACAGAAGAGATCCTAGCACTGAGCCCTAGCAACGCAATGCTCCCGGTGTTATCCATGCTGAGACATAACACTGATTTGGTCTATCAGTGTGGCACCACTGAGCTATGAAATTGTTCCTATTAGGTATATGTCAGAAATTTTTTTGCATACATTTGCAATAAGCACATTTTAATATGTAAAGAAAAATACAGTTGATGAATATATTGCAAAATGTGTACCTTTTGATGAAACATTACTGGTATACCGAAAATTAAGATACCTGTATATTACCCATTTCACAGCTCCACATTTCAAAATGAGCTCCTCATATCCACGGCAAAGGCAGTAGATTTTCACTCTGCAGCTCTTCTTTAATATCTTGAATAGATGCAGTGCACCACAGTGGGATAATGTGATGCAGAGGAACCTGTGGCAATTGGTGTATCTGTAATGACAAGACCATTGGCTGTGGCTTAAAAAGAGTTCATTAGCCTCCTTTTAATTGAGAATGTTTATTAATTATGCAAAGATTTCAGCAAAAAAGGTGCATTTTGATTAAATAAATCCCTCTTTAGTAATTAACAGCAGAGAACTAAACCTTATATTTAATGTCCTGTGCCTCTTCCAGTTTCCCCTCTTCTGTCTCTTTCTATAAGCACAGAGAGGAAAGTGTGTTGCTAAAGCCTTTCATCATATTCATCTCATTCATATTTTTTTTACTAGAAAGTATACACAGAGCTCTTAAGAAACAAAGCAGAAGCAAGAGAAAGCTTCTTTGTCTATTATACTGAAACAGTGTGAAAGATTATGGTGAATTTTCAAAGTGTTTCACTGCGAGTGATATCTTGATTTACCTGTCTGTTATAATATTGAACTGGTTTATTCCTTAAAACACTCCTTCTGGCTCATCATTCTGTTATCCTTCCTGCCTTACACTGCATCAGCACAGGGACCAATTAACAGGAGTAAGCTTGATTCAGCAAGTACAGGATTCACACTGGTTAGTTAAACAACCCCTGAATTAATTTTTATATAAACTTCATTGTAAAACGACCCTCCTTCAATCACATGACAAAATGCACCTTCAGACAACATTTACACATAAATGCATTCAACAAACCTAATATACATAACATTATATAATTTACTCTTACTCTTATCAATCATTTTCTTTCATAGTTGTGAAGCATTAAGTAGTTGCAGCAGGTACCTTCAGAGGAATACAACTGAGAGGTACTTTCTCTCTCTCTCTCTCTCTCTCTCTCACACACACACACACACACACACACAAAATGCCTGCTTGTCTCTGATTTTAAAAGTGCATTAGCTTTTTCATGTACACTCAACATTCCCCTTGACATTTGGTAGAATCTTATAAGCTCATAGTAAAAAATCAAAGGGAAGCTTTTTCCAATCCTTAATGTAATTCTACTATTTATCTTTGGTTGTTGGGATAGAAAGTTTCCTAATCCCTTCACTGTGTGTGTGTTCTTTTTATTCCCCCTCTCAGACTGTTCCTGCAGTGAGATGCCAAAAGCTACCAGTCTTATTAAAGTATTAGTCAATAGTGTGTAAATTCATCCACCCATTTTGTGCACAGTTGACATTACACAGGGTCAAAGGGAGCCTGGAGCCTGTCCCAGGGGACTCAGGACACAAGGCAGGGGACACCTTAACCCATCATCTCACACTACAATTGTCTTCAATTGACTCACTCGACAGACAATTTAGAGAAGCTAATCAGTCTACAATGCGTGTCTTTGGACTGGGGGAGGAAACCACGCACGACAGAGGCAGGAATCAAACCCCCAACCCTCAAGGGATGAGGCAAATGTGCAAATTCAGTATTTGTCAATTCCCTGGTGCTTAATTGCTGTTTTCAGGACTCACTTGCCTCAATCTTTACTTGATTAGACTTTCTTTTTTACCATGATCTTATTGGACAGATTCTCAAATAATAAAAATACCATAAATGTTCGGATTTTCCAGTATATCGTAATAGGCTATACTGTTTTTTTCCCATTCACATGCACAGAAACAAAATATCTTACCCCCAAGACCCTGATGCAACTTACAAGACCGTACAGAGCGGAGCAGTACATGAAGGACATAGGACTACATGGGGTATAAATATATAAGAGCAATTTAGAGCTCTTATAAAGAGCAATCTATGTTAAGAGCAATTTATAAAATCAAAAGAATAACAATACATACACAGGACTGGTAACTACTCATTACACATTAAACCAGACAGCATTAGTGTGCAACACTGATGCAGTCTGTGTGCTGACTTTATCACACTCCTCCAGATAATAATGCTATTGATGCCTTCAGTACCATAACTAGCCTTTAATATATTGAAACACATGTCTATTAGTATATGTTACTCAATGTACTTTGGTTATATAACTATTTTTATATTCTTCTAACATACTTAGAACTGACAGTTGTTGTTATGTAACTGTGTGTCATAGGATTCACATTTTATAGTCCTCTGCATCACTATAGTGCAATATTTCACTGTATAGTCGACAAGTTGTCTGGTATAGCACAGGCTGTGAAGTAAAGACAGCCACAGTGAGCACTCACAGTGTTATGATGGGAAAGTGTACCCTTTGTGAAGGTTGTGGATATAACTGTTTCTCACTTCCTCTTGGATAGTCTTGTATAATTGAACATCTTTATTTCTCATCTTGCATTTTAAGCCACATGCGCATTTCTGACGTCAATCAGCTAGTGCTGTGTTATTTTAGGTATGGGCAGAATTGTGACATTTTTGTGTTATAATAGCAACAACAGCATGGCATTTTTCAGTATTTTGTTGACTTAACCTATTACAGATTTTGTTGGTGCCCATGTAACGTTGACCAAAGCTTTTAAAAGTGCATCAGCAGCAGTAAAGAGGGAAAATAGTTTTGTCTGACAGAGAATAAAGATCTTTTACTAAGCCCACGGGGAAAGAATTCTTTTCCTCTTGAATATCTAAAATCTGTCTTGTGCTCATAGTGAAGAACAAACTACAACAATTTCTGGCTCACTTGCTCCCCCTGCTGAAAGCCTGATACTCGCCACTTTCTTGCATCAAAATCTTGTGATCTTCAGAAAAAAAAATTCTGCATACTGATTCAAAACCACTGAGCATTTACAGCTGAACAGACCACTATTATAAATCCCAGCATAATCATTAATATATGAGAAAGCAGAATGTTTAAAAAAAAAAAGGTGAATCATTCAGTCATTTTTAATCATTTATGCACACTTCATAAATAACCACATGAATATAACAAAGTGAAATATGTCATAAGTTAAGTATGTTTATCTAAACATTGCTAGATGCAGTGCTGTCTCAAAGGCAGGGGCAGAGCTAAGCATGACCTTGAACTGATAGATCATTGTTCAGTTTGAAATTTGAGGAACAAGCTCTATTCAGTCATGATGCCATTTCTCATGATCTTGAGATTTCCAGCAACTTGTTCAGAAACGATTCCATGCTTTCATTTTTATATGTAAACAGAGAACAGGGATTCAAGTAACAGGAATCAAGTAGACGACTTCCCACAGGTAAACAATGACAATTAAACCTATTCTAATTTAATTCGTATTTACACAAATGACATATTTGGTTATTTGTATGGCGTGCACACTGGTGATGGACAAGTAGAAAACAGGTTGCCAGATAAAATTGCCTGGTCGGTCAAATCACACTTTAAAACCTGCCCAGTCGACTGCCGACCTGAAACTGTGGCTAAATCTAGCACAATGTTATCTGTTTGCAGATGAATTGGATTAAGAATAGCCTCACTGTACTTGTGAGTACACTGTTTAATAAATCTGTAAATTCACAGAGAAAATAGAGAGAAAGAGAGTTGGTACTTTATGGTAGAAAGATTGAACACTGAAAATTGTCCAGTTAAAAACTAAAGCTTTATATTAATGGCAATTACAAATAACTGTAGAATTCAGTTCTTTAGCTATAATTTTACAGTAATCTTTTAAATTAATTAAAAAAAAAAAAAGGTGTACATGAACATCTTTAACATTTATTTGAAATAGTGACATTAGGATTTTAAGAAACACCTTAAACCCATTGAGAATCATAAAATGTACATTATAGTAATTTTTGATTAACATTACCTTAAAAAAGAAAATAAAACCGCATGGACACAGTCATGTACGTGTGAACTTGTTTTGAACTGTGCTTCCACAAAAACAGGTTGGAGTTTCTCAATAATATTATATAGTTTAAGATTTTTCTTCTCTCTTCTTCTCTAAGTTAATTAGTTCATTAACACTGTCTAAAGTCACTAGCTCCGATAACATTATTGTCGGTGATTAAGATCTAGCTTTCTTCTAGTTTGTACTGGAGACAAACCTGATAAAACTCAGAAGCAAATAGCAACACTCGTCATTTTGGCTGCTTGTTAGCGAATAAAAAAACCTTTTTTTCATTTGTCCGTTGTGGCCAGATGCTCCATTTTAAACAAGCATAATTACTGCATTACTGGACTATACCTAACTGCCAGGGTACATTTTTAGTTCTAGCTTTTGCTTTCCTTTGCTGTCATGTGGAATAAACATATTTAGATAACTAGGCTATCCATTAGATATCTATGTTTTCTTCTTCCAAGTCATTGTGCTTCAGACATATTTTGTTATATCAGTAAATGCGAGTGAGCCAGTTCCATATAAGTCATTTATACATAATTGTCTTAATATGTTTTTTAATAATTCAACAGATGCATTTTCCACACGAAGCCTGACAAGTGAACCAAAGTCGAGAAACACAAGAACCAATCTGCTGTGAATCTGAAGGTTTTTGCTCATTGAAAAATTGATGGAGAGGAGAGTAATCCAGAGGAGTGACGATTTTTACTGTCGTGTGGGCAGGAGCAGGCTTTCATATATGGCGCTTGCAGGATAAAGGAAGGTTGTGTTCATAGGAGCGTGTTGGATGCTGCAGATGCTGGTCACACATGGTTCATCTACCAAGTTCATTCATTCATCTTCAGATGCTTCATCTTGGCCTGGGTCGCTGTAGTTCAAAATCACTAATTTGTTTATATTTTGGTAAAACTATATTCATTAGAAATAGTGAGATTGGTCAGAATTCATCACATGTTCTTGTTACTTTTTTTGTCTTGAATGTTAGCTTATTATTTAAGTTATTAAATCCTGCAAGCGTTTGTATCTGTTGTCTCCCCATGTTTTATTTGTCGAAGACTGAAACAATAGTATTCTGTGGTTTCTTTTCTTTATGATGGTTTAAAAAAACACCTGTACTTCTCAGATTGCAGGTTTTAATTTGCTATGTGTTTTTATTTTCTTAGGCATGATTTACAGTATATTATTAGAAGTCCAAGCATGTATGTAGTACTGAATGTTTAATTGTGTACTATATCATCTTTACTGTTTTATTACAATAATAAACAATATAAAAATTAACAAACATATTTAAAATTGTAAATTAACACAAAATAATAGTAACTGTCATTTTTTCCAGAAAGGCAATTACCATACCCATTCAATTTTCCACACAATGCATGAAAGCTTTTTTTATTTTTTTTACTGATGTCCCTGCTGCTACTCTTTTTGACAAATTTTACAGGATTTACACGATATTAACACTGCAGGTAACTGGCTCATATGGGTTTTACCTGTTGGCTACTGTCCTGTATGTAAACTGCCCTTGATTTTTAAAATCAACAGACAATCTAATCAGATTAATGACAAAATGCCAAAGTGGAGGCAAGCTCTGCCGTGAGCCACTCTCCTCGACTTGTTAAATAAATAAATAAATATAGTGTTTAATTTCTGAATGGGCTGCATGTGATTGCCTGATTGTGGTGTTAAATTGGCTGTTCTGGGTGAATTAACTGATTTTGTGTGACTTGGACACAGCAGCTGTGAGTTTAAGAGTGCACAACTAACAATCTGTCTGAGAAGTTATGTAGACAACAGTATATCAGTAATAAATGTCTGGTTTCATGCAGACAGCAAACTAAAAAAGAATAAATAAGTTCAAGCTTTATTAAATACAAATATAAATACAATCCAGAAGATCCTGTTGTGGTTCAGTGTATTATTGTGGCCTGATCTTAATTACAGTGGCTGCACAGTAGTGAACTAAACTGCTTCTGAGTTTTATACATTTAAAGTTTTATACATTTTAATACTCCATTTAAAGTGGATATAAAAATATGCACAAACCAGTTAAAATTGCAGATTTTTCTGATGCTTAGAATGAAACCAAGATAAATCATGTCAGACATTTTCCATCTTTAATGTGCTATAGCAGCAAACTTAAATATATTTTATAATATCTATATCTCATATCTAAACTTACTTATAACTATATATATATATAGCTTACAATAGTAATCTGGTTGCAGGAACATGCGCACCCCGTAACTAATACTTTGCTGAAGCACCTTTTGCTTGTAATACAGCACACAATCTTTTTGGGTGACTTAGCACATCTTGATTTGGTAATTTTATTAAATTCTTCCTTGCAAAAAAAAAATGCTCCAGCTTTATCAAATTGCGAGGGCATCTCCGACTCTGTGCACTTTTCACACCATTCCACAGATTATTGATATGATTTAGATCTGGGCAATGTTCCAAAACATTCATCTTCTTCTTCTGAAGCCATTCCTTTGTTGATTTGGATTTGTGCTTTGGGTCATTTTCATGCTAGAAGGTGAAAATTTTCTTCGTTTATGGCTGTTTCATTTTTTACATCACAAAAACCTGCAATTTTAACAAGGGTGCATAACATTTTTATAGCCACTGTATCCAATACACCTCAGGAGTAGACCAATGCAGGAATGCAGTTCCTGATTGCCTCACAGAGACAGGAAATCCTATGAAATCAATGCATTCAAGAATTTTCATTATTAGTGAACTCACATTGTTATAGAAATATCTGATAAACAGCAACAAAGGAACAACAAAGGAACAGCTATGGTAGTTCAAGTCCTTGAGTAGGGTATTTATGAATTTACTTAATTTACTATGCTGTCGTTTACACGCTGGCTATATAAAAATGATTGAGATGGCCCTGGATAGATGTAAAGTCTTTTTACTGCATTCAGTGATTTTAGCCAGTCACTACACAGTTTCCATGTCTTTCCCACAATGACAAAGACTTCTGGAAATAATCAAAGCAACTTGAGCAGCTCAGTTTGATCTGCCAGTTGAGATATAATTGCATCATTCTCTGTTCAAACGGCCGATTCTCTTCACTCTGTATGTGTGCTCAGTTCTCAGCGCATATGAAATTCTCAAGTTCTCAAAACTAATTCACCCAAATCCCACTGACTTCCACAAACTTCGCTGACACTAACAGCTGCCACACCTCAGAGTGTGTGTGTTTGTGTGTGTGTTTGTGTGTGTGTGTGTGTGTGTACGTGTGTGAAATCTTGCTCACTTATTTTTAGAAATCGGTCATAACAGTGTCATTCTGCCTCTTATCACCTATTTACCAATTAATTAAAGGAATATTTTTCTAAACTATTACACTAGTCAGAGTTTCTACTATTCATGTACCATAGGCGTGGTTCTGTTACATCGAAGAATAAAGCTTTGTGCCCACGTTAGCATAGAGACAACGTAACTTGAAATGAATTTGTATTTAGTTGTGCATGCCTCAACCGTATCATGCCCCTGATAAACCCCATCACCACGCTGTTTCCATTTTTGCATGAAGTCACGAGTCATGTCTATGGGCTTTCCATTAAAGAATACTAACAGATTTTTAAAAATCATGCTTCCGGTCTGTTTTGACCCAATGCAGAAACCAAACGTACAACTTCTTCTGATAAAGTAAGATGTTTTGAGGTAAAAATTTTGTTAGGATAAAGTGAGAGAGAAGCGAGGCTGGAGAATTCACCCTTAGCTGCATGTTTATGGAGATTGTGAGGAAACCACAGAATGTGGAGGAAACCCATGCAGACACAGGAAGAACATGCACAGAAACTCGGCACAGACAGTAACCCGAGTTCAGGGTCAAAGCAGGAACCCTGGAGCTGTTGGGTTGCAATGCTGCCCACTTCACCACAATGCTGCCTCCAATAACTACACTCAGTAGTAAACAGAAATGCATGTGGGATGTGGCAGTATGTGTCACTTTCCCACAATGTTGTATTGCCTTCGTTGCACCAGAATCCTTCATTCTACAGCCACTGGTTCAGTACTTCCTGAGAACATACTTCCTCAGCCCACTGAGCAATATGTGAACACCACAAACAACTGTCAATTTAGTGAAATATCTGAACCCTTCTCATTATGATAATCCTTTGGATTCAGTCTGATCATTTGTCATTATGGAAACACCAACCTCTCTCTCAGGCTTGGAAAAGAGCACAGTATTGCTTTACAAAAATCTAAAAGTGACACAGGACAGAGTGAGCTTGAGGCAGAGGCCATTTCCATTTTCCTCTCAAATGATCCATGTTACGACTTGTGTTTTTTTTCCCCTCTTGCTTGGTTGTGGACCTGTAGCTCGACATCCATTAAATTGGGAGCGACATAAAAACATGGTTTTTAATGTTATTCCGTATCGCAGCATCAAAGAGCAACAACCCCAGACTAAAAGGGAACTGCATTTTATTTTGCTTGTTATGCAGATTGTCTGTCAGCTACTTCACTGTGCTAAATGTTAACCTGATCTTTCCTCTCAAGCATTAATAGAGGTTAAACATACATTCTGCCAAAAATACCATTATATCCTTGTGATGCTCAGCTGTGTGCTTCAGCTGAAGACGTGACATTGTTCTTTGTGTGTGTGGTGATCTTGCCAGCGCTCTGCATTTCAGGCTCATTGTGTTGTCTTCAGTGTTAATGCTACAACCAGGTTAAGCTGAGCTGCTGAGAGAGAGAGATAGCGGAGCGAAACAAGAGAAAGAAGATTGAACTGAGTGAAGCAATAAATAAAGAATGGGGATGAAACCTACAGGCTGCAATTACAGAAAAAAGCTTATGGAGCACTATTGTTAGGAGAGGAGAAGTGGTGGTTTATGAGATACACACACATGGCTCTTTGACAACACATTCAAGTAAAAAAAAAAGAAATAATTATATAGTAAAACAAGCATGCATATTATTAACATATAGAATTTGCCCAAAAATAATTGAGGCAACAATTTTCAGCAACTTTGGTGAATTTTTGGTGATTTTTACCCCATGTTAAACCTCTTTTAGTAATTAATATCTGCAATGCACATGTGGTTAAATGCTACCTAATATTTTTTAATTCATCGACGTTTTATCCCTTTACCTATTGCAAAGGTACTTTTAAAATTTAAGTAATATAAATCCCAAATTGTCAGTATTGTATCTAATTATATCAGGTTTGATTATTGCAGATTTTACAGGCCATGAATTAAAAGTCTAATTCTATTAAGGCTATTTTAATTACCCACATGATTTAATGTTAATCATGTAAAAAATTTTTAACTAAATTCTCAAACCGTTTGAATTTGTACATTAAACAGGTGAGTCTCTAGCACAAGTCTCTTGTAGGTTCCAGTGTTCCAGCAGAAATCCAACTGTGGAGGAAATAAACACTCTTAGAGTCACAGCTCTTAATTATTCACAAATTATTTGTGGTAATAATAACATTGGTGTAGAAATGTTACTGGGTTTTGAAATGCTTCATAATGTTTCCTACAGGTCACTGTGTTAGCGCTGAATCAGAACTTAAAACATTTTCTGAATCTGAACTGTTATGAAATCAGAGCATCTTATGCTTATTAATCTCATAAAGGTTTAATACTAACTTCACTCTAAACAACACAAACAATCTGAATTCAAAATGGCTGGCAGCAGCATATTTACAAGATAATAGCTAAAATATTTACAAGATAATGTGGCACTTAGCTACATATATGTGCAACCAATAAACACTTATCAATGCAAGCGCTAACATTATTAATATATAATATCATGTGTCAGTTTTTACACAGGCATGTCTGCTTTATTACAACTATTACTAGTTACATAAACATAAAAAATTAATGTTAGCTCACTATTTTACAATGTCTTATCAGCAATTTATTTAGAAGGACATGCACAGCTATGCTTGCCTCTTAACTTTAGCATACTGTAAATCTGAGTAGTAATGCACCAGGAGAGTTGCTATGCTAATTTCTGTAGCTGCTAAGCTAACCCAGCAATTAGCATTAACAAGCAAGTTTTTCATTTAAAATGGGAAATAAACAGGTTTTTGAATTTTGAAATATTTAAAACAAAGAAAGTGAATGTGTGCTCGAGTGTGCACTGTCATTAAAGCAAAAAATAACTCTGAAATTCATGTAAATATTTTAAAGATTCTACTTTTCACTCAAGTTGTCAAAAATATAATTTGTAATGATCAAATTAAATTAGAAAACTATGCAAAATAGAAGCATTTTAATTATTAAGCCATTAACTACAGTCAATATTAACCAGAACTGCCTGTGAGAAAAAAGACGAATCACAGTTTCATGATGGACCCAGAAATACCACAGACTCATATTTCAGTGCCTAGAGGTGATATCTCCCAAGTAAAACAAATGGAGAGAGATAACACCACACTCTGTTATTGAACATCCAAAAGTAGAGCGTTCTATGCACAGGACTGCGAGGGATTAAACGCCCTCTCTCTTCTTATTAATCACAAAATCTGACTGGTTCACATCGATCTATTTTGTTATGACAAAAGACAATACCAGATCAGATCGATTTCTTACCATAACCTACAGCCTCCTCATCCTGGGTTAAAGCTAATAAAGCCCAGTTTTATTTCCCAGAGCTCCTACTTGGGCCAGATCTGTCCACACAAAAGAATTGCAGCCAGTCCTGGTCAGCACAATTTCCCTTTCATTATTCCACAGTAGTCTTAGTCCAGGCTCATCAAATGCTTCAGGTAGTAAACTCAGCTCATAAAATATAGAAGCCAGGGATAGATAGGGTCCCTTAGGCATGGCACTGGCCTCTACAGGGAGATCAGAGCAAATCAACATCCTCCCTTGACCATCCCTGAGAAAAGTAAGCAATGTCTCCTCAATCAAAAATGCAGTTACATGCATATACACCAGGGTAGTTAGTGTGCAGAATCACTAGTATATGACACTTCTTTAGAAATTCAGCACGTAGGCTATATATGCAGCAGGAATATTCTGAATGAAGTAGGAATATTGTACTGATGTAATTTAAAGATTTATAAGAGGAAGATGTCAAACGTCAAATGTATGGTATTTGCTCAGAGTTGCTCAGATATACACTGCCTTCACACATTAACACAACAAAATATACACATATGCATGGCAGCTTGGGAAAACCCTTTGGTCAAATTTTGACTTTTTCTACTATATAACATTCCAAAAACTACAGGCTTTCCTTAACATAAATATTTTTGCACATATCTCAAGTAGAAATAAGGTTATTGCATTTGGCTACCTCCAAAAGTAAAAACAGAGAAAACTGTATTCAGATATGTATTAGGTATGAATGACACTCCGCCTACTGCCTACATATTGAAAAACAAAATTACTGACAAATTTTAAAGAATTATACGTTTACGATGTGAAATGGATTATCACACTGATTATCAGCATCATCCACACAGTCTCTGTCTCACCTCCTGAGGCAAAATCACACCATTTAAACACAAGCCTCATCATTTTCTCTTCACTTGACTGATCGCTGCTCATGCTAACATCGGTGGGAAAATAATCGCTGATTAATTTAATCAGCTCTGTTCTCTTGGCTAAAATTACTTTTGGTCATTCAAACATTTACAAATCCACCTGTCATGTGTACAGAGTGTGTAAGTGCTCTTTTCTGATGATGGTGTGACAGTGAAGGACGATCAGGAATAATTTAACAGTCAGTATCTGATTACTGACTAAATTGGATAAGCTTATGTCCATTTCACTACAGCACATCCTGCACAGTAGCTATACATCTGGATTTCTGTAAAACTGTTTTTGTGCCCAATTGATATACTACCAAAAGGAGAAGTAGCTAATAATGGCGCACAATATATATATTATATATAAAATATCCACATTGCTATCAATTCTATAGATGTATTTATATGGTCCTTAAGCCTGAGCGATTCATTTTTTAAACTGTTATGTCTTTGGAGAAAAAACTGTGCATGAAAATTTGAACTGTAGAATGAAAATGGTCAGCTAGCTGCTGTGCTGTGTGAGGAATAATTTACAGTGGTCCTGTGGAGGTCTTTTTGCATTGATGGGCAGCATAGATGAATGCTGTCAAATTGTGCACAGCAACTGCCTACAGTCTGTAATTTTATATCCACAAAGTGCTATATGTGGCAGTCGTACTTGCTAAAATGAATATAGATAGTTTTCCACATGTGCTGGCATATAAAAATATTTTTAAAAAATCCTACATAACATTACCGAGGTGAAGAGGACAGATAAAAGACAAAGGTTGTCCTCCATATTTTGGCTCTATCAGTCTTTTTTTGCATACTGTAGTGTTGAAGAGAAAAGCACTTTTTGTGGCGACAATTTCAACAACACATGTTCCCTCCACATTTCAATAGCTCTTATGGCTGCTTGCCGAGGAACAACAAATCCAGGAAAATAATTGAAAGAGGATTGGAATGTGATTGCCATTTTCAAGTTTACTGCTGCATTCTCCTCCCCACCATCTGAGTCAGCATCTGTCAGGACCACATTCACTTCAGCCGCTTTGTTTGGGAAATTTGAATAAGCATAGATCTGAGTGTGACAGGAGTAAATTATTTTAACATTAATTGCTATATAAGCTACAAACGATTGCATTAGTCCCAAAGTTACTGCAGTAATATTGTATTTATTGTAAATTTATTCACATTTTATTGCATTCGCCTGTTCCTGCTTTACTGTAACGAACAGGAAGCAGTTTTTCTGTAAAAAAAAAAAAAAAGATTAGTATGTTAGCAAACTGTATTGTTTTGCATGATCAAACTGGAGGTGGCATTTTCTCTGTATTGTGACTAGTACATCTTCCAGTAAGCAAAACTCTTCTTGTTAGCAAACACACGGCTGCAAAAGACTGATGTCTTTACAGTCCTGCTGCATTTTCCCTTTTCCCAATCCACCTCTACACCACACAAGGGTTCCAGCCAAACACAGAATAACAAGTGTTGCCATCTGCATCTCATAGATTTTGCCAACTCTCCTCTGTGTGTGTACTGCAACCTGGCATCGCGGGGGCAAGCGAAAACCGAGCATGCATTACCTGCTTGACTCATGTTACACTGGACTGCAGAGAGCCCTGGATCATGATTAAGTCACATTTGCATTTTAATTTGCTATTTTGCACCAAGGCTTTTGTGTTCTTTACTACATTTTATGTGTTTAATGGTCCTCAGTGAAATGAATGGCCAAGTTTGTAATAAACAAAGAACTTCATTATGCAAATGCAGAACTCACAGTACACCACAGTGTTATAAAAGTGTCACTTGGGATGGCCCTTGCCCCATGAAACTCTACATGAAACAGGACACAGTATACCTGGATGCGTCTTTCCTTTTTATTAGATAGATGTTTTTGTAGTAGTGGTGCTCTTCCTGCTGGAGATTTAGACATAAATTGGTGGTTGTATTAGATTTCTACAGGGAAAAAAAAAGAAGCATGGGTGTCTTATTGTTTGTTTGTGAAAGATGGAATGAGTGGGAAGAAATGCCAGTTAATCTTAGAGCTAGGCCATAAAAGCTTTTCGATAAAGAATTTATTGATAGTGTAATTTAAACACAAATGCCAAGAATAATCCTGAATATTGTCCTATAAGATCTTTAAGTGTCCCTATAAAGTCCTAACTAGAATAATTTTCTCATAGATTGCAGCTATAATTTATTCATAAAGGTGTAATTTGAACTGAAATTTGAAGGGTTTAAAGGTATTTACTCAATACTATTTGCATTCTGGGCAGACCCTTAAACCTTCTTCTTCTTCTTCTTCATGTATTTTTGAAATTGTGTGAAGAATATATTTGCTCTATTTATATATTTCGTCTCGTCACAAAAAAAAAGTGTGATACATTAGGACAGAGCATGCTGTTATAGGAAAATAATCAATGACAGGGTGGTATGATGCCAAGTTTCTTTTCCAAAAACAGGACAAAATGAAGTGTTTTATTCCTCTTATACTACAATTACTATTCTGTATTTCTTAAAGAAAGACACTTTGTACATTTTATCCACTTAAAGTCACATTTAATGCTGTGGAACCTCTTTTACCGAGAAAGCACAAAGCAGAAAGACTGTTACAAAGCACTGACACTGGAGATTCCTTCCAAAAATGCCAAGTAAACATCTCCTCACTGAAAACTTCACCATATCAGTGATTATACATGTTGTTTTAATTTTTTTTATGTGGAGTATCTGCAGTGCAGGTCCTTGTGTAAGTTGTTACTATGGAAATTATAGCATTCTAATGATTCAAATGAGAACATTAATATAAACCTTGGAGCCAGAACTACTGTCTGAGCCACGCTCATATATAAAATTAATTAACACCTCAATATATGTGTGATATTAAAACAAAATGGATCTAAATATGTATTTTAAATTGTCTAAAATTCTAAGAAAAGCAATTTCATTTTACAGCTTATTTTCCACTGTTATGGTACAAGAAAGTCTGACTGTTTAATTAACCTGACAAAAACTATTTCTTATAGCTGAGACATACAAACACATTTCATTGTATTTAAGCACCAAGCCTGTAGAGATGTTGTGTTAAAGGAGGGAAATTGTTATGCTATGCTGTAACCATCCAGAGGTGGAACTCTCCACATGAAAAGATTTATCACAACATTGTAGAAAGTGTGTGTATCTATGCCTGTATATACAGTAATCTATAATGTCACTGAGTCATTTTGCAAAGTCTTTTCCAAACCATAAAACAAATCAGCTCTTTCTCTAAAGATTGATAGCACAGATGGATATGATAATGAGAATTAAACAAGCTATAATTGGCATTGATTTACAGACACATTACTCAGTTCCCTGTGCGACAGGCCAGGCATGGGCATGGCAGAGATAAATTGAAATTGCTCATCATTTTGACCTTGTCCTTTCCAAGGATCATATTCCTTGCTTGAAAATGTTAGCTGCCCATAAAAAATGATACCCTCACTTCCTTGAAGGGATGACAGAATTATAGCTGATTTGAGTCACCAACACACTCCCCCAAAATCACTACCTTCCACCAGTCTATCTGCAGTCCTCTGAGAATTGTCGTCCTACGTCACGCCATCTTACACCATCTCCACGTCTGACACATATCTCTTTCTCTGAGAGAGTCTGCAAGAGGCTTAGAGTCTTGTCCAAAACCATTGTGCAAATCTGTTATTTATTTTTAAGCTCTGATTGTCAGGAGAATTTTAAAATACGCAGCATGTCTATTCCCTATGGAAGATCTTTACGCATTTTCAACAAGGAATGTCCACTAAGCAATATAGAATGTCATTCTGATAGTTCAGTCACAAATGCACATTGAGTGCCATTTCAAATCAACATACAGTAATTCTGACAGATCATTAGCTGTATATTTTCAGGCCTCAGAATGTCTGCTAATTTATTATCTGCTAATGTCTTCACCAG
This sequence comes from Pangasianodon hypophthalmus, assembly GCF_027358585.1. Classification (NCBI taxonomy): domain Eukaryota; kingdom Metazoa; phylum Chordata; class Actinopteri; order Siluriformes; family Pangasiidae; genus Pangasianodon; species Pangasianodon hypophthalmus. The sequence continues at coordinate 1,368,219 of NC_069710.1, forward strand.
TACGTTAGTTCCTTTATTCATACTGAACAACCAGCTCATAAAGCACTTTTAGTGGCAGTTTAGTGCGTATTGTAGATAAGCCTGCCACTAAGCTCCTTATATGGATTCCTGATTCAAATCATTCGATGTGGATTTATAACAATTGTTAAACATTTAATGCAAGTAGTTGGTCCTGTCAGTCTGCATCATCTGCCACCATATTCTCTACACTTACTTTGTGAATCATAGGTTTAGACTTTATTATTTGTAATGGAGGAATAATAAGCTAGAAATCCTGAAAAAAAACATGATGTATTTGTCTTTCATTTTAAGAAATCATATTCGATGTTGTTTTGATTCTGTCATTGAAATAGCCCATGGGAAATCTCAGTGACAACCTCTTTTTGCATCTGAATCCATTTGGCAGCATGATGAGGGTGTGTTTGCATTTGCACTGTAAATTGCCAGTTCATCAGTACATTACTATGGAGAAATCCTTCCAATGAGCATCTTACTGGTCTTCCATCTGGCTTCATTAGTTTGGATGCTACATGAATTCCTCTATGCTTCTGCAAATGATTCCTGCAGCACTTAACAGACCAGTTAATAGGGACTATTTTATTTTTTAGCCATTCCTGATACAGAAAAGGAACAGATTTAAGTGTTGAAAGATTGTAAGCTAAGTACTTGCACTCTCTCTCTCTCTCTCTCTCTCTCTCACTCTCTCGCTCTCTGTCTCCACAGTTCTCCAGATCTGGCCTAGTCTATTCTTCCTGCTCCTTCAGATAAGTAGTACACCAGTTATTTGTCTCTGTCCAAGTACCTGCCTCATTAATCTTGCTAGATATTAAAAACAACTAAACCTATGGATCTCTCCACCAAAGCTTTTATCAACATTTAATAGCACTCTCCAATTAGAAGACAACCACTCAAGTGCCAGGATGGCAATGGAAGTTGATTGTGAGATTTTACAGGGCACCATCACTTCACAGATCCTTTTCATTTGGTTTTTGGTGCCAAACAAGACGAAGATCCCATTTACTCCCTGAAATACCAAATAGTGCTTGGGTTACCTTGGTTACAGTGGCATAATCTAACTATAGACTAGGAGAGCAAAGACATGACTACTTGGCAGTCATTCTGTATTTCATGCTCATGTACTTCCATAGTAGGCCCAGAATCTTCACTGGAAGTCATGATTCCCCTGTGTTATGCAGATCTCAGTGAGGTATTCAGCAAGATGAGGGCCACTAAACTTTCACCAAACTGTGCATGTGATTGTGTAACCAAACTCCTAGATGGTACCACATCTCCATACAACTGCATTTATCCATTGAATATCCGGGAGGCTCTCCAATGGGGATTAATCCATACATCCACTTCCTCCTGTGAAACAAAGTGATTTAATACTGAATAATCAGATGGGTACTGTTCATTTCAATATTTAATTTTACTATAATTTATCAGCACTGCCATGGACTGGTGTCCCATTCGGGGTGTATTTCCGCCTCGTGTCACAGGATAGCCGATGAATCCACCAGGATAAAGCAGTTACTGAAAATGAATGAACGAATGAATGTATCTTATCACCCAGAAACAAAGAACGGAAAAGCTGGTGCTCTGCCATGCATCCACGAGGACAAACCCTTTCAACAAGCAAGAGGCACCATTCTGAAGAACTGTGCATCCTGGTGCCCATCATTTTGAAGAAAATAAGATGAGATACATAATACATAAATACACAAGAACCAGGCCTTACACTGAATGTGTCCAGAACTATTTCCTACAGTCTTTGAGGGATTGGCTGTTGGTGTACGCACACACAGCAGTAGCCACAGGGCATCCAGGTATTGCAAATACTAGACAAATGCTAAAGGAGCACAATTGGAGATTTTTTTCAGGATGTAACTTGCAGCATATATGCCACAACAAAATTGCAGATATACAAAATCACATTATCACTTTGCCATCTGCTAACTAGGGAGGCATCAGAGATTATTGCTGTTTTTTCCAAAAAGAAGAAGTTCTCCATTGGAGCACACTACTGAGACATCTTGTAACGGACATAGTCATATGCCTAGCAGCACAGTGTAGGAGGTGAGAAGTCACTGTGGACGTAGACAGTTTGCGTTGTTTTATTTCAGACAGATTTGGACTTGATACAGTGCAATGTTTTAGCATAGAAACTTCTGTCTAAAAAGTTCTCTATTGCTGTAAATTGGAACAGTGGAGGCCAAACTGCATGGTGCGTTCTGCTGATGAACACATTATACCTAACTGATTGGTTGTTGTCTGTAAGACAGTTGTTCATTTGCAGGGAGCATGTTGCCAAACACACTGCCAATCCAAATCTTCCAGGTTTGCATGCATGAAAAGGTACATACAATTCTTTCTGCACACAAAGTCATAGTGCTTTGGGAGGTGATCCAATTCATATCAGTTTATAATAATGTATTCTTATGTGACTCAACTTTCCTTTTTTACTTCTGTTTTTTTATATATTTATGCATTCATAGAAATATATATCTTGTATTATTTCTTGCCATTGATGCGAGAAATGAGAAGGTAATGTAGTTAAATTTGATGCACTGATGAAAGTGCTTTCATTATCCAAACTTTGCTTAACTAGGAACTTTTGCTTTTCTTCAATATCCTTAAATATGTCTACTTTAATTTTTCAATAACTAGTGTAACTTTATCTGGTCAGGGCCTAACTTTCAACTAAATGCTGTTCATTACCTGAACACATACTGTTCTTTAGATTACTTTTCCTTCATTTTTTCTTCTTTTTCCTTGTTTCTGTTCCACTTCCTTCAGCCATCTGTTGGAGAGATAGAGAAGCCCCTTGCTCACTGCCAGTGCCTGTCAGGGGCCTGAAGGCGCACCACTAAGCTGTGTATCGCTTTCTCCTTCTTGGCACCTCCTCTCCCACTCCATATGTCCAATGCTCAAACTGCCACATGATGACAATTTAAGATCCATTTAAGACTATAGATAAAGGGAAGCTGTTCCTTGGTTCTTTACTCAGTAATTAAGGTAGGAATTTAGAGTAGAACCAGTCAAATGGCTCGAAATACAATTAGCTCTTTTTGTTGGCTGTCTTCAGTGATGAAGTGGGTGAATTAAAACCAGGTGCTAGGAAGCTGATGAGATTGGGCTATAAATATCTCATTATTATATCTTGTGTAATTTAACCTAATTTGCTAGTAAGCTAACATTAGAGTAGCAAGCTAGAATACAGTAGCCAGTAGCCAACGACCTAGTTACATGCAAGATACATCTAGGAAGATTTACTTCTTTATCTCTCTGTTGAATGGTCTGATTCTGAACCTCTTACTTAGGCTCCAGGTCCATTTTCTGTCTCTCAGAAATCTGTGGGCTTTTCATTGACCACTATATTATATGTAATTCACACATCCAGTCAATATCAACTTGTAAAACTCTCAACCAGTTCCTTTGGACTGATTCTTTTTTAATGAATAACATGAACTGGTTCACAAGTCCATCTGAATCGAGTTGGTCTGTGCAATTGTCATACAATTCTAACATTTTAAACAATTTAACCTTATAGAAAAAACTGATTTTGTCAACTTATTCAGTGAACTTGAACAAGCTTGAGAACCTACCAGTGAATGTGTCGATTCCAAGATCCATTGCAACTGTTGTTGATGAACTCACTGAGTTGATGAAATCTCTTTCAATGAATCTAAGGGCTGATTTATACTTCTGAGAGAGCGTATCTGCGAGCAGGTCAAAACATTGTTCACAGATGCCCGCAAACGCTCAAGTCTTCATACTTGCAGGTAACATGAGAGTGTCCTCTAGGGGGCAAATTGTTTTCTTTCAGGTTTGAATCCAAATCCACTGAAAAAATTTAACTCCATAAACCACTGTGGCATCAGGCTAATACAAGAGTTTGTTTGCAAGGCTGATAAGCTAATAGGCTAATAGTAACCTACAACTTTAAAAATATATATATATGTAGCCACATTTCATAAAATTTGTGATTTCTTGTCTATCACAAGCATCGGTGCCTGACAACAGATGAAAGTGGGAAAGTGTGTTACACCTGCACCTGCAGTACATACAGTATACTACAGATTATTTATTATTTATTATTATATACTACAGTATACTATAGCTGCTAGATGCTTTGGAAATTTATGAAACATTTCTCCTAAAAATTGCCATACAAACTGTGAATGCACGTAAGCTGTGCATACTGTACAAGCTTCAGTACACACAGTGCAGTTTGGAGGTTTTATACTGAATATCCCCAGGTGAACGCAGGCTTTCAATTCATTGAAATGAACATTTTGAAAGAATCGCCTTCCTGCCTCTATGCTTGTGAAAATCATGAGGTAGAAACATAGTCACCTGGAATAAAAACACTGCAGGATCATACAAACTGCCTGAGCTTATGCCTGTGAAATATATGGATTTGTGAATATTAGTTAGCGTGAATGAACAGCAGTGGTATGTCATTTTCATGAGATTTTTTTTGTTGTTGTTGTTGTTTTTTTATCTCTGTGTGTGTTTTATTCTTTTTTTGAAATTATATATATGATTGTTAGGTTGTCCAGTTACTTGTGAGTCCGTGAAAATGGAGGGACTCTGTAAAAAATGTCTGTAATTCCTAACTGATTTATGCAATATTTTTGTTAAACCCCTTGAATTAAACGTCTACACTTTCAAATCCCTTGTGGTGATGTACTGAGGCAAAATTATGAAAATTATATCACCTTCCAAACACTTATGGACCTGATGCAAAAATATTGCATTAACTGTTCAGGAATTACAGCCATTTTTTAGAGTCCCTCCATTTTCACAGGCTCAAATGTAATTGGACAATTGACTGATAATCAGTGTCATGGCCAGGTGTGGCCTGTTTCCTCGTTATTTCATGACCAATTAAGGAGATAAAAGGTCTGGAGTTGATTCCAAGTGTTGAATTTGCATTTGGTAGCTGTTCACTATGTGGTCCAAAAGGTGTAGATGCAAGTGAAGGAGGTCATCATTAGGCTGAAAAAACAAAACAGATACATCAGAGAGAGAGCAGAAACTTTAGGAGTGGCCACATCAACAATTTGGTCAAATATATTAAAGCCACAACTTTCCCCCACACATATAACAGAAATTCTTTTGTTCCAGTTACACCACACTTTAGAAAAAATAAACTGTATGATCAGATGGAATTGTAAATAGTAAATTAGAGTGATATTTTTGTTATTTACATGCCACTATGGAGCAGAAGAGGGTCAATTAAGCCTCTAATAAACCCATCTTAACCTTTACTGAAGCCATGGAACCAGTCCAACAGATGCAGAAAGCGTTTAATTAAATATTCTTTCTCATATTCCCAGGTGTTATCATCAGAAGACCCCAATTCCTTATCGCCTTCTGCCAGTCCCTCTATAAATATTTACAGCCAAACTAGCTGGGGCTGACAAATACAAATGCAAAGCCAAGGACCTTTAAATATCAAGAAAGGACTGCGATTTTCATCAAGAGGGTACAGATTAATACTGCAAATATTTCTCTTTAATCAATCACTGGCTCTTTTTAATGTGTTTATTTAGGTGAGATATCCATATTGAAGCAGAGAATGCCACTTGGGGAGAATTTTAAATGGCCTGTGAGTGCACCTGTGTAATATTTTAAGTAGAAGAAATTTTTTATCTGAATAGACCACTATCATAAGAATTCTGTCTAACCTTAAGCCATATTGAGAAGAGAAATGAAAATGGTTCAGTTGATTGCAGCTCAAGGTATTAAAAGACACTTGAGAGAATATTTGTCTCTGTATGTTTAAAGCAATGATATTGTATTTCTCCTTATTTAATTAAGAAAATAAACCTTGATCTTAGAGAATAGTTCATACCCATCTATAATTCTGAGCTCTGAGATACCAATATGCAGCTTAACAAGACAAAATGGGTCCTGATAAGGCTTCAAAGCAAATACTTCATTTATGGAAAATATTGGCTGAAATTCTGAGGTGCTAAATATCTCTCTTAAGTACTTAAAGATATCTCAAAGCTTGAAGAGTGTTGCAGAGCAATTTGGATTGAGCTTTGTATCAGTAGTTATCTAGCAATTCCAGAATTCTTATCAACTTTATTCTCTGCTCTTGCTCTTCATGATTTAAGGCCATGTGCCAAAGTGTCACCACTAACTCTATCTATATGAATGTGCTGATCCAAAGACAAGACCTTTCAAGCTTTCAGCAACTACCTGCTCATTCCTTGAGTTCTCTCAGACACTTCCATTTAGATTTTGTCAAGATATTTGCAACACAGTGTTGTGTTTTGTGTAAAGACTGGGGCAAGGTTCCTTTCTGAGCTTCTACTTTTTATTCTGTAAAAGGAAGAGAAATTCTAGAGTGCATAAGCATTATTATTGCTGCTGATTAGGATTTCTTTGTTACAGAACTGCTTAAAATTGCATGAATCATTTGCCAGAGTAAAGGAAAGACACTGCAAACTCTTCAACTCTGTAAGTATGGTAATTGTCTTATTTGCAAATGAACATAATGGTAATTGAATTGGTGAAACAGAACCCCAGCCACAGTGAAAAAGCAATTCAAAACTGCAAGCACTTTACTTGGATGTGTAAACTTGCCTGAACCTGCAAGGTTAGAATGGTTTTTATTTGGTTTATCATTAAGCTGAATTTGAACCAAGAACATTTCTAGGTCAATGTACCATTTCTGTAGCCTTTGATCAGTTGACGAAATACTCATGTACTGTAACAGAGGCTGTGTTTATATTTACATCCTTATTAAATAACGAACCAACCAATCATGTGGCAGCAGGGCATAAAATCATGCAGACACAGGTCAAGAGCTTCAGTTATTATTCCATCAAACATCAGAATGGGGAAAGATGTCATTTCAGGTACTTTGGCATGGTTGTTAGTGCCAGATGGGCTGTTGATCTGGGATTTTCTCACTCAACAGTCTGTAGAGTTTACACAGAATGGTGCGAAAAACAAACAAAAAAATCACATGAATGGCAGTTTTGTGTGCAGAAACACCTTTATGAGAGAAGTCAGAGGAGAATAGCCAGACTGGTTCGAGCTACAGTAACTCAAAAAACCACTCTTTACAGCCATGATCAACAGAAAAGCATCTCAGAACAAATACTGTATCTCGAGCCTTAAAGCTGATAATGCTATAACAGCGGCAGAGCACAGGTTTCATGAGGCTATAGTGGGCACAAGATCACCGAAACTGGATATTTGAAACTTGGGAAAAGACTAGGAGAAGTTGTTTTCCAGTCTGTAATTGTCCATAGAGTTATATATAAAATAAACATGAACATGGTCTTGTTGGATCTGCTGACAGTTGCTCTAGCATGTGATATGTCCTTGTACACTGCTGTCCTACTGTTCTCCTTTTGGAATTAATAGGATTGATTTAAGATGCATGCTGTGTCTAAACACTTTGCTGACATTTTCCACCTAGCTGAGGGCCTTTCGAGTAGATATTAGCTTCCTGCCAACCTGCTCCACTACAGTGATTTCTCCAAATTAACCTTCCTTCAGCCACCCTAGAGGAGGGTAATTACTCACAGAAAAGAAAATTACCTAATGTCAAAGTGAACACAGCTTGACCCCATGCTTTTTAAGCTAATATGTTGAAACGCTCCATATAGCTCCCCTGCCAATCAGTTTCATTTATGTTTGCATATGTTTTTTTTTTAACAAAATGAATTTTTCATAAGCCTCCTGCCAACCTATCTTTCACAGATTCAACTTTTTAATAAGTTACCAACCGTATTTTTTACTATTCACTGACATCTTTAATTAATCTTTTGCTCTCCTGTCTTTGCAATTGCCTGGATTTATAGTTTGCACTTATCTTTTTAAGTGAAACAGAATTCAGTCCAATCACTGTATCCACGATTAGACAGAAATGATCATGAACCATGAACATCTGCTATTGTTAAAACCATGTTATATTTCTAATAATTATTTTAAATCTAATACACATTTATTAAACATAACTAGAAAAAAATTGCCTACTAATAATAAATCAAAGTAGAGGTCCCAATAGTTATTTTTATTCATATCACAGGAATGAGCATGATTCCAGGAACGATTAAATAAAATCACAAAGTAGACACTTAATGTAACCTTTACAGCAACATATTTATCATAAAATGATTGAGTAATTTGTTAGCTAATGCTAATATGACAGATGCCTCAAGCTAGCTTGGATACACCATTAAACAGCCTGCCACACAAACTAAATCAATGGTACTCAATCACAAATCCAATCCAATCACCTCACTAACCTTAGCGAACTGCACATGACCTAGCAAAATATTAAGTCCATTAGCTAAGAACTGAGGTTAAATTAAGGTGAAACTGAACAGTAGCTTTACCCTATCAGCCAACCTGCCTTAACCCCTTCATAAAACCGAAACAAAAATCAAAAATGAAAATACATATACTCTGAACTTTCTCCTCTGAACAGTAAGCGTTTCTTCTCTTGCTCTGACATGTCAGTGACTCTTGCTGGCATTTTCAAAAAATATATATATTTGTGGATGCTCCACTTAACTCCATAGAGCTATTATTGCACCTACTGGTCAAAAATGGTAACTACAACCTACAACAAGCGCAGGCCGAGTGGGACAGGAATCACGCTGCCCCATGCCCAGTCTATGAACATTTTCAGTGATGGAGAAGCAGATCGCAGGATAGTTAATGACAGGGCTGTCAGGGTTGCTCTTTTTACACCAAACCGGCCTAGTTTTAAAATATTCTGGTGTCGCCAAGATCTTGTTTTATACAAATAATCAGAATTAAATCTAATACATTTCTACAAATGTCTAAGTGCATGTAGTGTGTCTATGATGCACGAATATTGCAAAGACTGGAAAAGAGAAAGTTGAAGTATGAAGTGGACAATGTCCGTACATCAGAAATGCATGTGCACCACGATGACCTTGTTTCCCACGCAAAAGGCTGAGAAAATAATGAAATACTTGTGACTATTTTCCAATGCCTGAATTCTCTGGGCTAGTTTCAGGTCTATTTTGTGGTTTTTTTGGATGTAGTTTTTGGGATTTAGAAATTTTTCTGAAACCTGGCATCCCTGGTTAAGGACATTAGCTGTTCTGCGCTTGCATACTTTCTGTGATGAAAACAGTTGAACAAAGGGATTTCTTAAACCGCACAATATGAGCTGCTACGTAGACTGTATGCTGGAAGGCTTTATGTTGTCAACTCTCAACTGCATATTATTGGGTTACTCTAAAAATTCACAAGGCAGAAGCTTTATAGTGTGACAGTCTCTCCGCTTAAGTTAAGTCATTATTAATGTTGCCCTGCCTCACCAAAATCTATGGTCACAAGCCATTGCTGTTCATTCATCTTCAGTAAACATTTTATCCAGGTCAGGGTCACAATGGATCAGGAACCTATCCCTGGAACACTGGACATCAGGCGCACACACCCAGGATGGAATACCAATCCTAGCTTTATATTACATTTTCCATTATTTTACCTTCAATAAATACAAAGTGACTCATTTGATTAATGATATGAAAGTGAGGACAACATTTTTTAACTGAACTTTCACTTTCTGACAGAAAATTTTGTTATTAACTCTCTCCATGGAAATCAGAAATTGGAAAGAAAAAGTTCTTAGCACATGGCCTCTGCCACAAAGCTATTACTCCTTCTTAATGAGGCCATTTACGTCAGTTAAGTCAAGGTAGACAGAGCACCTCTCACAGCCAAGCTAAAATACACCTTCTTGCACACTCATTAGCCGTCTAAATGCCCATAATGTTTATGTTGATCTATTGAACCATGTAGTCAGCTGAAAGCACTTTATCCCTTTTACATTGATCCTGCTGTGGATATTAAATCGCTTAAAGCCATTTAAAAGAGAGAACTGATATCCTGATATTTTGCTTCATTTGAGCTGCAGAAGGTTTTGATATGTTGCTGAGAAATCTTGAGCCAAAGGTATTCATGGCTTCCAGTGTTGAGTCTCTACAGCTGTCTGCAAGGAATATTACGCTATATTCTTATATATATTAAAAAACTTCTAATTGAAGCGATGGTGTATTGCATGTGCAGAAAGTTTTTTGTTAAATTTTCAGAAAATAAGCACCAATGCCAACAGAAATTAAATTAAATAAATATAAATATTGCATGAACGGTTCGTGCGTATATATTAAGGATCTTTTTTACTGTGAGTCTGTACACTGACAACATTGTGGGATTATTTAGTTATTTGGCAAATTGAAGTGTCATCAATGATTACATTTCATGTTTTTTAAGATGACAAATCAGTATCAAGTAAGTATCTTCTACAGCTGAGCATTAGCATGACATATTGTAGAAGTTAAACAAGTAGAACTCAGCGCCAGCAGTGTCGACAGAGATGCCTCCACCACCAACAAGTCTAGTACTTCTTGTTACTAATTTGCATGTCTGAAATATCCTTACTTCAAACAAAGATATTGAAGAAAAACTATTTCAGACATTTGACCTTGCTGTGACCATTACACTGTTTGGATCAATTCCAAAATCTAATCAGTTCATCAGCTGGTTACTATAAGAATCTTGGACAGATACACGGACAGACACATGGACAAAATGATGGGGAAAAAATGTAGATAAAATGAGCTTTGGGTTCTTGGACATGAAGTACCATCTTTGTATGACCATCTTTGTATAACAATCAGGATGTAAGCTATTAAAGAAAAACTATTTCAGACATTTGACCATGCTGTGACCTTGATCTTGTTTCGATCAATGCCAAAATCTAATCATTTCATCTGCTGCTTACAGTAATAACATATGATAATGATAATACAAAGAATCTCAGATAGATGCACAGAAGGACAACCCAAAAACATAATGTCTCCGCCACCTAGTGGTGGAGGTATGTATATATATATATATATATATATATATATATATATATATATATATATATATATATATATATATATGTGTGTGTGTGTGTGTGTGTGTGTGTGTGTGTATATATATATATATATACACATGCAGCTAAATATATATATATATATATATATATTATATTTTACATTTCTGAAGGAGATGAAACTAATAGATAACTGACAAAGAGAAGGTAGAAAAAATTTTAACTTATTCAGGAGCCAGAAAGATTGAAGAGGAAAGAGAGTGGAGTTTGCGGTCACGGTGAAAGGATAGGGCAATTTAATAACTCTGAACAAAGCTGAGCCTTCCAGTAAGTCCAAATTTTAATTACCCTGCATGATCAGAGACGCAGGCCGCCTGATATTACTTCACCAACCTTGATACAAATCATGTTCTAGCAGAGCAAATGAAACGTTTAGAAAAAGACATGCAAATGTGGAGAGAGGCTATGCTCTGGAATGATGGCGAGAGGAAACGTGGACTGGTGGAGCGTCATTACAAGTTACAGATTGAAAAATTGATGGAGACGAGAGAAGGAATTGATAGTTTGAGGATAGGAAGCAGCCGGCAAGGTGATTATTGCTGTCTTGCCTGTGTGATGCAGAGGCCTCTAACCAAATAACACAACACAAGGAATTAATCAGAGCAGAAGTACCAGTTTGCACTTTCCTTATGTATCAGAGAAACTGTCTGTAGTAAATACACTTCTATGAGGTGTAGAGTGTGATGTGGAGTGTAGAGTGTGGTGAATTTAAGAGCTTAATATACTATCTGCTGTCACATACATCTGTTTGAGTGAGAGTATATATAGTACATATACATGCATTTTCTCTCTCTCATACACACACACACACCTGCAGACAGCAAGCCTTCTGCTGACATAGCTCTCTTAAGGTTGAGTGTGTGCACCACTTGTCTGGATCCTCTACGTGGGCAGAATTAACAAAGGTATAATTATCCTTAAGCTGCACTTAATTATCACCTGCCCACAGGGCCTTCAACCATTCAGCCATTCATCTTTTCAAAAGCATAACTAAAAGGTCTAAAACAAGAGACGTGTATGCATGTGCATGTGCACTCACACTATCCTCACACCTACTTATAGGAATAATTGCTGTTCTTAAAACGCTCCTAACATACAAGACACTAAATTGTTAGTGTTAGTATTTATTTAGCGAGATTACATGTTCCACTTAAAGGTAAAAATTCTTTAGATTTCATAATTTTGGCCAGGGACCCCTGTAACTGTAAAATAAATCCTACAGACCCCCTCAGTATTTTATAAAATAATCCATCTATTCAAAAATTAGGCACATTATTTAAATGTATTCTATTTTTTTGCCTATTTACTGAAGCCAAATAACCTTTTTATTTCTGAAACTTCCATTTTTTATTAAAACTGTCATTAGATTCTCTCAAAAACATACTGGTAGGTGGACTGATAACTAGAAATTGGCCCTCTAGGTGTGAATATGTGTGTACAATGCCCTGCAGTTAGTTGGCATCCCATTCAAGGTGAAACTCAATGTTTTCTGACCAGGATAAAGCAGTTACTGAAATGAATTATTTAAAAGGTGTTTTTGAGTTAGAGGTTTGAATTAAGCATTCAATTCAAGTGACCACTGAGCTAATAACTCTAAAACTAAGTAATAACTGTAATAATTTGGTGTAATAATGGTGAGCTGTGATTTCCACCACTGCAACAAAATTAGTTTTTAAAATCACAGACCCACTGACCATGCGTCACACACCTCAGTTTACATCATGGGTTCTTGTATTGATTGTTGTAAGAGTTTGAGACAAATGAATAAATGCACAATTAAATTTAGCATAAGGAATGAATCACTTCCCTAAAAATAAACAACTTTCACTTGTTATTTATTCCCATTCCTTCTCTGTTCGTTCTGTTTTCTTATGTAAATATGATGCAATCCTCACATGCAGCTGCAGTACATATCACTCCTCACTGCCAGTGGTGGGACGCAGAAGCTATGATGGTGTGAGCAGCATGGTTTCCTCAGCAAGAAGTGACTTTTCAGCTGTGTTCCCAATGAGGCAATCCAGAACCCAGTCTCTCATGAGTCAGGCTGCGTAACAGCATGTGGTCCTTCACACTCTCACCATCAGTCTCTGCTTAGCTTAAGATTTATAGAACACTCACCATCTATTACTCACCCAGAAAAAAAAAAATCCCCGAGACCTGCAGGGTGAAAAGTGCAAACAGATTTTCTGGACTCGTTTATAAAATAAAAGGGTGTGTGCTGTTTTAAAAGGAAATGAGTGTGTTTAGAATTCTGAATACTCTTCAGTAAGGAATTGGCTTTCTTTTGCCTTGGTTCTGGTGCAAAGCTCGAGTGGGAAATTTCATGGACATGTGTTATATTTGTGTCAGCCAATAACCAGATGCATTACTGGGATGAATTTGGATGATGTTTAAAGGTGAAAGCAAATACATACGCAAAGATTACCAAACCCAGCAGCCATGTCAGTCAGATTTCAAGCAGAACGACTGTGAGAACGGAACAAGGTGGTCTTTTTAGAACACATATTAAATCCTGCTAAGACGCAGCAGTCGGAGCGCAGGTATCAGACCTCCCGTTTTTTTTTTATACAACAGCTCAAGAGCTTGAATGGGCAGGAAATGGAAGGCTAAGATAGGCAGTGAAGCACACAGAGCTCTAATCTGAAGTCATCCTGCCCTTTCTCACAGGGAAAAGTAACACATCTCATGCATCTGCACCAGCAGAAGAAAGGCATTCCTGGGAAACAGGTTCATATATTCAAATTCACATTAAAATCTAATTACTGAGGCTATGCAAGGACTTATATATTTGTATTAGCTGGCAATATTATGTACTACTCTAATCCTGTGTTCTTTCAGTAAGAAGAAAAATGTGGGCTGAGAGGGATTGAATGTTTCCAGGCTTTGGCAAGACTGCCACCTTGTGGTCATCTCTGCTGTTGTCAGCACCTTGTTGCAGATACAATATGCTGTAGAGTGTCAGATATAATTGACACCGTAGCTATTACTGAGATAAAGTTCCCTGTGCAAGGTTTACATTTGTATAAGCTACATAATCCCCTCCACTGATGTTCTCAACATTGTTATTAGATTCATTGTTCTTTCTAGTTTTTTTTCATAATTTATTTATAGCTGCATTAATATGCATGCTAAGAGTTTTATGCCCCAAGGCAAGGTTATTAACATGACAGAGCTCAACTTTATGATCAATCATCATATATTCACAGTATGTACAATTGTTTTATATTATGTACAATACTTTATTCATTTTATTCATGTCTCATAGGGAGTACAAGGACAGAATTATTATTATTATTATTATTAATGATATAGCATACAAGAAATTGTTCACTGTCAGCACAGAGATATCACCACTATCTCCTGTCAAGAAAGATCAATTTTATCATTTATTGAATATTGTAACATCACTGAACAAAGGGCTTAATATCTGAGTAGTAATTCTGCTCATAAAGGTACACAAGCAATCAAGAATCAAAAGGAATTGCTTTCACTATTTTATAGTGACTTCTAATTTAACTTTCTTTACTCCCTCTCCACTATCATCTATTTGCAGTCTGACTTTTAATAAGAGTGCAGCAACTGTCAATAAAAGGATTAAACAGTATAGCTGAGAGAGCCTAATAAAAACTCTGGAACTGAAATAGCTGCTGAAACTAAAGGTCATACTACATGTTTTTGTGAAGAATCTGTTTTTATTCCAGAGTTATTACTTTTAATACTTTCTAAATTAAAATTTGTTTTAATTTTATTCATTCAGCTTCAGTAACCGCTTTATCCTGGTCAGGGTCGTGCCGGATCTGGATCCCATCCTGGTAATACTGGCGTGAGGTAGGAATAACTCTGGATTTTTGGGAGGTGGGAGGAAACTGGAGAACCTGGAGGAAACCTACACGACATGGAGAGAACATGTGAAACTGAATACAGGAAGTAACCCGAGCTGTGAGGTGGCAACGTTACCTGTATCACCATCCCACAAGTTAATTTTAGATTATTTTTAATTAAAGGGAACAATAAGTAAAAATTTCTAGTTAATTTGTATAAATTCTAACACAATTATACTTTTGATGTTTTGATCATTTTCAATTATCCATAAGGTTTAACTTTAACTATTAACAGAGTAAAATAAAATACCATTAAAATATCATGTGTTCACAATTTACAGGGACACAATGACAGGACAACACGTGTTTATTTATTTTAATTCCACAATGCAACATGTCATTTTATACATTGTTGGTTTTGTTGTTGTTGTTGTTGTTGTTGCTCTGTTTTAAATAGACTCAGATTTTACTCCCCCTCGTGTCTCTGCAGTATGACGTATGAGTGTTAGTCAGAGTGAGAGCAGAGACTTTATCACTGAGCTCCAGGAGCACAAATCAGTGCTAACCTCAGTGAGACACTAAACACTTTCCTGGCAAACCTTTCTCATGATGCATGTCTGGTCCGGGCCATAACACAAACCCTTGAATTTAATGTATTAATTTATTAAGACAGAAGTATTTTTCAAATCTGCTTCGATTCTTTTCTCAGCTAGATTAAATGTAAAATCAATTTCACAGTTTAGCTGTGTCAGTCATACGTAGTGGGTTTTTCCCATTAAAAACATTAAGCTAGATTCTGACAGGCTGTTTCGAGCCTGCTCGTGCCTGGCAACGACTTCATCGCTGTTGTATCCACACTGACATGGTGCCAGCTTTCTGCTTCCCCTTAACATGTACATGTTCCTTTTAATATTTAATAAAGTCCTGAAACATATAGCTTCTCACACACACGCAGGCTAAATAAGCTGCATTTAAAGAAAAAAAAATGAACTGTGCAGTTTTTGTAATAACAACACACACTTTCCTTCTGTTAATATTAAGTAGTACAAATTAGTCCCAATAACTAATAAACCTGGTAAAACAATTATTTCAGTTAATAAGGAAAAGGCTGCAGTCATATTCTTGCCACAGAAATCATCACTGGTCCAACAGTCAGTCACTTCATTAGACTTCATGAGACAGTCAATGACATCATCAGTCCATGAGTCCATCCATCAGTGACTTCATACTTATTGTACTCCGCTGGTGCAGATATGCCACGTAACACACAATTCATATACCAAAAACACTCCAAACATTTCCCAAAAGCACTGCAGAGTTGCAAATCCCTGTTATGGAGTGTTCAAAGCGATGCTTCATCTTGCACTTCTTTGTGCTACGATTTTTTTTTTTTTTTTTGGAACTAACTTTGGGAGACTAAGCCAACCAAAAAAAAAAAACTTTTACACTTTTTGTGCTAAAACTAAAAGCAAAACTAAGTCTAATTAAGGTAAAAAGCCTTCTAGCACGTACTTGCCAGTTTATTAAGCGCAACTACATTGTAACTACACTCACTGGCCATTTTATTAGCTACATGCACTTGCAAGTGTAGAAGAATGTCTTCTGAATCAAGCCCTTTCTCAACACAACACTCCTGCCCCTTATACACTCATATCAGTGCCACCAACATGTCAGTGCCCCTGCTGTGCTGAGAATAATCTGGCACCCAAATAAAATTTAGTCTAGCCTAAGAAAGTCCATGGTCCTGTTGTGGTCCCTTTCCAGTGATAGCAGTAGAGTCAGACTGAAAAACACATGCACCTCAGTCAGTGGTATATCTACAAAGTGCAGGCTAGTGTGATTAACAAAAAGGCAATGAGTGTAGGAATAAGGTAGGTCTCTAATAACCATTATGCACTCATACTCCATTTCTTATCACAAGCAGCTAAGTGGTGTAGAAGCTAGAAGCTGCACACACTCACCACACCTGTACGTTCACTGGCCCACATAGATGCATGCACACATTCAGGCACATTAACACACACTACAACACTAAACACTTCAACCAGGTAACAATATGCACAATGGCATTGACATCATGAAGTGTTAAAAGGCAAAACTCAACACTGTAGCCCTTTGGGTTCCAAATTAACATCTTGAAGACAAAAGCAGGCATCACTTCTTTACTTATCAAGGGCATGCAATCCATCTCTCTAAAGCCCCTGTGAACAGATGTTAATAATTGACATCATAAAGTAAACATCAGTACTGATTCAATTCAATCAACATTGGATGGACTTTCAACTTTACGTGATGTTTTTTCTCTTCAATTCTTTCATTCTCAATTCTTTCATTCTCAAAAAAAAAACATACATTATGAAAACTATCTTGGTTTACTGCAGTGCGAAGTAGAACTCCGTCAGCCGTGTAAAGCATGTTGGCACGTGCCTTCTGAAAAGAACAGGCATATTGATTTCAATCTGTCAGGGCAACATCAAGTGGCAGTTTTTAGAGACACACAAATAACTCTCAGTGATTGCATTCACACAATTATGGACCATTTCCTGGTTTAGAGATACTTATGAGTAACAGTTGGTGAATGAAGGCAAGTCACCAGTCAGCTTCAAGCTGTTTTGTAGCTTACAAATATATAATGCACTAAAGCAGAATGGTATCATTATTTTCTGCCAATCTAAGGACGTAAAAATTGATTTATAAAGTCCCTTCTAGCAACTATGCCCTAAATGCCTTTAAAGCACCAATAAAGTGACTTTCTTTGAGTCAAACTCATTACAGATCCCATTTCTCATGCTCCTTCCCTATTGCTGTACAAACGTGATCAGGAGCATTACACTGAGAATGTTTTACAAGAAGAACATGGATGGTGTACAAAATTTGATTGGCTTTTTTGACACTAGAGCTGTGTCTCGAATGGCGTACTATGCAATATGTTCTATACACTATACATTAGAGGTGTGCGTCAGGACACCGTGTAATGCATTCACCATGTTCAGTCATTCATTTGCTGTAACTGCTTTATCTGGCCAGGGGTACTGTGGTTCCAGTTACTTATTTATTTACAATTTGGGAAACATATGCAACTAAGTTCATTAGTAAATACAGTAAGCAGAGACAAACCGCAGGAACAGGCGGGACTGGTCAAACTTTCTGCAAGAGCAGGATGGGAGGTTCTACAACTTAGTTCATTTCTGCAGGGTGGGAGTTTTAGATGTCCTGCAAACATCTCTACTATACACTACATAAGTAGTACTTAATTTTTGCAAGGATATAACATCTCAAGTCAAACACTAACTTGTGGAGGCAGTGGTGGCTCAGTGGTTAAGGTTCTGGCCAACTGATAAGAAGGTACTGATTTCATATCCCAGCACTGGCAAGCTCCCACTCCTCGCCCTTGAGCAAGGTCTTTAACCCTGCCTGCTCCAGAGGTGTCTTATCAGTGACTGATCTTGCGCTCTGCCCCCAGGTCCCTAGCAAGAAAGAATTTTACTGTACTGTACTTGTATATGTGACAGTAAGGGCTGCCTTTGCCATGCAGTACCTCACATCATTAAAACTACACCAGAACAGCTAAATTTTTGTATAAAAAACAAAATGTCTCGTTTAAGTATGTGTTTAGCAGTGTTCTCAATTATGTCTGCTTTTCAGTAAAACATAAACTACAGCACCCCCTGGTGGGCAAAAAGTGCCCACACCTTTTTGAGAGGTTGTAGTCCATTAGCAGGGTATTAACAGTTTACTACATCTCAGGTTTCACAATGTGAACACATTACTCACAATAAAATATGCATAGTACGCCATCTGAGCTGAGGTCAGAATTTTAGTCCATCAACATTTTTGCAATTCAGTCCACAGTGCCTTTGCACCCACAAACCAGATCACACATTCATGAAACGGGACTTTCAGAAGCCTTTAGAGTAGATTCTATCAGAGTAAAATCTCTCTACTCGTTTCCTTTAGTTTCTTGTTTTAAACAATAAATGTTGTGTACAGTACATCACTGATTAAAAATACATTTTGGTAGTCCAACAAACAATACAAGGCTCACACTCCAATTCCTTTCCCCACCCTCAAAAATGTGATTAAATGACAGAGGGTCCATAACCTGCATAACATCCATAACTAGTATACCAGTGCGATCATTTGCTCCAGGTCTCCTGCTCAAGTCTCCTCACTCCTGCTTTTTAATGGTGGCAGGTTATTCTTGTTTCTCCTCAAGGTAGGCTTTCACTCGCTTCCGCACGTAGAAGGCGGTGAGGGCACTGCAGCACGTTGTGAAGACGAAGAGAGCCGCAGCATCATGAGCCAATGTGTCACCGTGCAGGTGCTCATACAAGGGCCTTCGCTCAGTGTAGTCGAAGCGCACAGCCTCAATCTGCATCAGGGTGCACAACACAAGAAACACGTGAAAGATCTGGTGGCCCTGGCCGATAAAGTCGCAGCGCCCAGGGAACCAGCACTCTGGATGAGGGTAAGAGAAGAAGAAGGCACTGACCAGAAAGAAGAGGATCTGATAAAAGTGGAAAGTTACAGCTGGGTCAGTGCAACCCTGCTGTGAGCTGTAGCACGTGTAAATGCGATGCACCACTGGGCTGATATCTAGGCAGTACGCCAGGGCTGAGGGCACCATCTGACAGAACTTGTGGCCAAACCTGGGCAGGCGCTGACTGGCATACTTGCCATAGCAGCAACCAGCGCACGAGAGCCATGCCATGAAAGCAGCAGTGGGCAAGAAGAAGCCTCGAATGTGAGCATGCCACGTTTCTTCCACTGCATAGTAGAAATGCACCAGGGCGCTGCCATACTGGTACACGGCTACGCCCACATAGTCCAGGAAGAAGAAAGTGTAATTGGAGAGCTCAGACTTGGCAGAGAGCAGGTGGGCGAGAGTGCTGCAGGCCAGATAGGTGAACGCAGTCAGGAGACCGATGAAGAGCGGCTGCGCATGTGGGTCACGCAGGAAGTCCACCGTCTCTGACACTTCCTGGAACTTGACGAGTATGACAAGCGAGGCTAGCAAGTGCGTCCACACATTTACCGTCTCGTTATGCCGCTGGAAGAGCGAGAGGAAGTAATAGCGCCAGCTGTGGTCAGGTGGTCGGTAGCCCGTGAGGATGTGCGACTCCCTGAAGACGCGGGGCACATCGCTGATGCTCACAGTGCATGGCAGAGTGGGAAAGGCAGACTCGAGCAGTTGGGGGATCTGACGCAGTTGCTGCACATTTATAAACAAACGGCCAATCTGCTCCATCACCACGGTCGCCATAGTGAAGGTGAATAAAGCTGCACACCCTGGGATCTGTAGTGTGTAAAAGCAAAAAACATCATAGTGAACGATCACTCTTGTTCTGTTGGTCTTTGAAGTATTGCCCAGTGTTCAATGTACTTAATTTTATTTGTATAACACTTTTAACACAAAGCAGATTTAGAAAAGTGCGTGCCAGTGAGGATGTTTAGATCTGGTCTTGTATACTGATAAGATTTTAACAATCTTATCAGTACAATTCACTTGTAATCCAATGCAGATCTAGTTCAGATGAAATCTGTTTACTGTACCATATAATATGAAAATCAGCCCATAACAAGTGACCACCAACATCCTGCGGTTACCTCGTTTCCAGTTGTTGTATGCAAATGACTGCTTTCAGATCACAAACTACAATTTTGCATGTGGTTTTTCTCCTTAAAGCTTCAACATAGGCAGTCATGGACCGCATTCATTATGTCTTCATGTATTAGGAGGGGCGTTTATTGTCAACTGTGGCTTGGAAAGACGTAGACATTTACACATGTAAAACATCTTGCTACCTGGCTGATCAGTTGTCAAAAGACAGGCCATGCTGGTCAAACTGGTAGGCCATCTTTGCCAGCTGGTAAGTTATTTTCCAGCTTCCTAATTACTTGGCTCAACTGTGTTGACGTTTCCAAAAGCACTGTCAAGTTAATATCAGGGTTAATATATAATTAATCCATAGTTAATATAACCCTAACTGGTAGAGAGAGTGTTCAGCATGATGCTCGCTCTACCATGTAACAATGAACTCGTACTGCCAGGTTTTTGGGAAACTAAGCCATGATCAATAAAAGTTAGAGATATTCTAATTGCCTTTCTGCTGTCATTTTCTTAAAAATGACTTGCCTATGACGTAGCATTCCTTTCTTCTACAAGCTGCCAAAAATGGTCTTTGAACAACTCAGCCTGTAAAGTACATGTCAGACATCCTGGAGTGGTTTGAGTGAGCATTTTCAGTAAATCTATCAAAAACATGTCGTTATGAAATCTGATCTCATGAGAAGTTTGGACTCGGTTGAAATAAGCAGTACCCAAGCCCCTAACACTAAACATAATCTTTGTAGCTTTTCAGACAAATTTAGTCATGGAAAATTTGCAAGTGTAAACCTGTTTTTCAGCACTCTTTTAAGACTATGACTTGTTACACCTTACAATCCCAATCCCAGTAAAAACCTGGGCTGAATTCTATAACAGACCGTGAGATAGCATGTGTTTTCCATGTCGTATTATATGATGAATCTCCACTAAAGATAGACCAGTGATTGAAGCAAATGACTACATTCTGCTCACGTCATCAGTCAAAGTGCGATCTGGGCTCATGCAGAAAAAGAGAGCGTGAAAAAAGAAATGTTCTTCAAAGTGAGCTTGAGATAATAACTTGTCCATTTACGTATTTCGTTTATGTTTTCATTGTCCAGTGTCACCAACGTGTTCGTAGCTGTTCTCTACATTTCGCCTGATCCCGTGCTACTCTCTTATTCGTGGCTTTCAGATCGTGACAGCGGTCACGTTCTGAGATTTTAAACAAAAACTTGTGACCCTGCCTGAACAATGTTGTCAGCTGCTGTCTTTGTTTGCATTGGCACTAAATCAGCTCAACTCACAACCCAAGAATTCTTTTAAGATGTAGGTTTTTTTTTTTTTTTTTTTTTTTTTTTCCCCCCCCGTCTGTCTGGGGGCATGGTGGCTTAGTGTTTAGCACGCTTGCCTCACACCTCCGAGGTTGTGGGTTTGATTCCCACCTCCACCCTGTGTTTGCGGAGCTTGCTTGTGCTTCTGTGGTTTCCTCCCCCAGTCCAAAGACATGCTTTGTAGGCTGACTGGTATTTCTAAATTGTCCATAGTGAGTGTGTGAGAGAGAGAGAGAGAGGTGAGAGAGAGAGAGATTGTGCCCTGCGATAGGTTGGCAACCTGCAACAGCAAAATCTATCTGAAAATCGTACTGTGTAAACCTGGATTAAGCGAATTTTATGCTGATACTTCCAATCTGGACGGTCATAAATGATAAATGACACTACCAAGCAGAAACTAGTAAATAGTAACTGAATAAAATAAGACAGATATGTAGAACAATCCTTGGAGAAAGGATAAATAGCTAATGTGAGTGAAGGTAAGTGTGTAATTTCTCAACACTGAACTGTGTTTTGTCACAAGCTGGCACTAAATGTGGTGAAATTCGCCTGTTAGAGAGTCAGAGGCAGTAGAGAAGTGAAGTGTGTGTAAATTAGCTGTAAGGTTTAAAAATCTGCCACCATGAGCAGTGAAGCTCTGAATGCTGGCGTGTGCAGACCAGCAGACCAGCAGGCCAGGCTTCTCCACAGCCTCCAGCAGGAAAGCTGCAGCTCCAGGCTGAATGAGTGCAGAATGTTCTAGCTACTGCACTTCAGCACACTGACAGATCAGGGGGAAATGACAGTTCCTCTGATGACAATTCAGTGTGTTCCTTACCCTTGGAGCAGACACTTACTCTTTCATGCTACATGAAAAACATTTATTATAGCAATAATAATAATAATAATAAAAACGCGCTTCATCTTAATGAGACACAATAAGGATAATTAACATTAGGTATTTTCTCTCACTCGTCTGCATGGATGGAAACTTACCTTTTCACGAGCCAATCAGCGAAAACGGATTTATGTACGACCTTCTACACGTTCTGCTGAAGCCCTGAAACACACACATGATGAAAGCTAAATATTTGTTGATAAATCTTCCAGCGGGTGAGGCTCCTGTCAGCGCCCTGCAGAACCAGACGGCCGAGTCGTCCACAACGTTGAAAGAAAGACAAGCGGCTCAGCCAATCAGAACAGCGCGCTGTGTCTAACGCAAGCGCGTGCGGTGCTAATCCACCAATGGGAGAGAGGCTTAATAGACTGCAGCCTTTAGGTCTAGGCTACAATGTATGAAGAGGGTGAAAAGGACCCGCCCACTTCCTATTAACGTCGCTTTGTAGCAGCAAGCAGGAATAAAGATGCGGAATTCAGGGCGGAAGTGCGTTTATTAACGTCAAAAACTTGCCATAGGTCATGATATGATATGAATTTATGTCATATTCACACGATATTGTGAAATGTGTCTCAGTCTAACACACTATCAAGTGTTTATATGTGACATGCAGAATAGACCTATGCAGTGATAGTGGATGGATGTGTGTATAAAGTGTTAGTTACACAAGTGTTTAATTATTTACTTTTTTTTTTTTTTTGCTCAAATGCAGACAGTGTTCTAGAAGATTCATATTTTTATTTATTTATTTATTTATTTATGTGTCTATTTCTTGCTTTTTGTAGGTCTAGAGTAGGAGCAGGTGTTTCTCTGGTGTATTTTGTCCCTCTTGGTTTGGGGCTTGTGTGGAAATGTGCTGTTTGCCCACACACAGGCGGATGATGTTAACAATGTGGCTTTGTAGGCCTCTGTGTGTGAATAGAGCTCCTTCATCAAAATCTTACAAACAGCAAGTCCATGAAGCCTTTCTCCACTTTCTATTCCTTCTGTAACCGTGCCATTTATGATACATCGTAATATGTACTGCATGGGATCTTCAGCCATGCTGACCTGGAGGTTGGTTTGACATAAGTGGGCAGATTTTGTGGTTATGGCTAAAAGCTAGTGCTAATATAGCCAATCTTACATAATTCGAATGACCACAAATGTCTTGTGCGATCTGGCCCTTTCACTGATCAGAATAAGAATAAGCCTTTATCTCGCAAGAGGAAATTACTGAAATCCGTAGCAGGACGAAGTATGTGTTCAGAAACAAAAACATCACCACATTTGAATAACCACACTTACACGTCAACACTTCAAGCACAGACATAATCATTTTTTAATTCTTCATGCTGGAAATGGACAGTGCTAGAAAGGAGTACATGAAATTGGAAAAGGATTAAGTCATTTTACGTTACTAAATTGAAAAATTGTCCTACTTAGACAAAAAGGCCTAAGTGGTAATGTAAAACCTTATTAAATGTAATATTTTTGTAGTCATAACAAGAGATTCAAGGTAAAGATTAATTGTGTTGGAAATTGGATTTGGAATGTTGGGTTTGTAAAAATAAAAATAAAAAAAAAAATCTCATTGCATGGTATTTAAAAATGAAAGTGTATTTACATTGTGGAAACATACAACTTATTTTATTGAAGACAGTCAAATGAGCTCGGATTTGCTTTGCATGGGTATAAGCTGATCAAAAACCCTCTTTCAGTTGATGTTTCAGTTGCAGATCACGTCTTTCCCAGCAACCTCTTAGAAAAAAATTTCAAGAATGAAAAAGTGCCATGCCTTCAAATGGGCCACTAGGTGTCAACACCTACAAAACAGACTAGACCTTACTGCCTGACATTACTGCAAATGTTCACACATGTTTAAGTGAATGCTCTTTTTTGGTTCCCCTCTTTAGAGATAAAGTACATCCAATATAGAAAGTGTGTTTATGAATATCAAATACAGGTTATATTTTCTGAATCGTTTAGTAACGGCATCCGACAGCAGGCCACGGTTCTCCACACCCTCGAGTAGGAAAGCTATAGATACGGGCTGAATTACTGGAGAATGTTCTAGCTAATGCACTTTACCAGGTAAACAGATGAGGAAAAACACTGCAACATGCAAAAAAATGACAGCCTTTGAGATGTACAGATCCTCTGGTGACAATTCACTTTGTTCTTTACTCTGTCAGCAACACGTACAAAACAGATTAGATCTCACTGCTCAACATTACTGGAAATGTTCACGCATGTGTAAGTGAATGCTCTTTTTTGGTTCCCTTCTTTAGAGATAAAGTACATCCAATACAGACAGTGTGTTTATCAATATCAAATACAGGTCATATTGTCAATGCACATATTTGTCTGCAGTGTGATATTAGTACGGATCTGTGTTTCTCCAAAAATATTAACAAGTTTACCAATGACAAGGTAAATGCAGGAATGTGCTTGTTAACCAGATGGAAAGAGAGTTACACAGACAAGCAGACAGATCATTATTATTATTTGTTCATAAATGAACATCTACAAAAAGGGCAGATCTAAAACTGTTAAAGTCTAAAACATAACAAGCAACTGTGCAACTTTATTAAGCTCAAAGAACTGCAGGTTTGACATACACAGGTACGGGTCAACTTGCACAATGCAATAAACAAAGCCAGAGACCTATGTGTAACACAGGCATGCTTCCCAATAGGATAAAAGACTGCTTATTTAACAGGCCAAAAGCTGCAAGTAGACAACTCTACAGGTGATGGAGATATAAAGTAGGTCTGAGCACGGGAAGATAAAAAGATAATTATGCACCTGCTTCTCCCCTAACTTTTAGCTAAAAAGTGTCAAAACAAACACATAATACTGGCCATATAATGGAGCAAAAATAAATCTTTGGATAAGTAAAAAAAAAAACAAAAAAAAAAAAAACATATACCATCCCTAAAACTGAGTAGCACAAAAGAAGAAAGAAAAAAACCCTCAGTTCTCTTCACCCTCGCCTCCATCTTTTGTTTCTTTGTTCTTTCGGACTTCTTCGATTTTCTTGTCCTAAAATGAGACTCAAAGTGATTAACAGGATTAATTCCAAGCTTTGTGACTTATACATAAGAGATTTCAGCCATGAAGGCTTACCTTCTCCTTAAATTTCTCATTCATCGCTGCCATCTGTTTTGTACGGTTTTCTTTGTTTGCTTCCATTTTCTGGTTGAGTTTCTCCTCTGCCATCTTGCTGAAGTTGTTGTTCTCCTCCATCGCTTTCTGGAGAACCTCCTTCTCATGCTCTCGCTTTTCAGCCAAGTGCTTCAGGACCTCTGCCTCATGATTCTGAAGAGAATTGTATAAATAATCATTATCACTACATCATATGTCCAAACTAGCTAAATAGTCTACTCTTAATAGTCAATAAGAGTCTACTGTTCAAGAAGACGTTATATGAAAATTTATATGTGACTAATATTAGAGTAATTAAAATTTAATTTAATTTAAATTCTCTCTCCTGCAACTCCATATTTATGCATAAATAACTGTGTATTTACAATCATGTTATTACTTTACGTCTCTCCTCTGCTGCATCCAGTTTCTTTTGGATCTCATCCAAAGACACCTCCTTCTTTTTTGGGGTGGACAGAGGGAATTCTCCCTTGGCGTCTGGTGCCGAGGGACTCAGAATGACCTCAAATGCTTGTCCAGAAGCACGCTTGTCCAGCTCCTTAACGTGCATGTCTGTGAACGATAAGACACTGATAATAATAACTATACAGTATGATGTCCCATGTGGACAATGACTTCATTAAGATGAAATAAAATATGCTGTCTGTGTTAGTTTTCCAGATTACCTCCAGAGGACGCCATTGCACTCTTAAACTTGAGGGTTTCAAATACCTACAGAATACATGCAAATAAACAATTTGTTAAAAAATATATCATCATCATCATCTTGCATGACAGAAAGCCCACTTCTTTCTCTCCGTATAACCCAAACCAACAGTCTGTCAATGACAGAGGAACAACATGTTCTTTAACAGCCCTGTTCTCCTGTAAACAACAGCAGTCTGACAGCATCGCCTACCCAAGCAGCACGTTCTCCTCAATACTCTGTTATTATAACAAAGCTTCAGATGTAAATATACAGCAGTACAACTGGGACACGACTGCAGTGTTCTTTTTATTGTCTATTTCATACTATTTATTCGTGTCTTTTGTCTGTTTCCGTCTCTTAGCATGCTGGAAAACTGTATAAAGAAGGAATTCATGAAATTATTATTTGTGTGTGTGTGTGTTTGTGTGTGTGTGTGTGTGTGGGGCCAAGGGACAATATCACAGAAATTCACATCTAATTGCGTGCACACACACACACACACACACAAACTATTATTTGTTTGTGTGTGTGTGTGTGTGTATCCAAGAGACAATATCACAGAAGTTCATGCACACACACACACACACACAAATTATTATTATTATTATTATTATTATTATTATTATTATTTGTGAGTGTGTGTGTGTGTGTGTGTGTTTGTATAGCCAAGGGACAATATCACAGAAATTCACATGTAATTGCATGCATATACACAAAAAAAAAAATTATTATTATTATTGTTATTGTTGTTGTTGTTGTTTATGTGTGTGTGTGTGTGTGTGTGTGTGTATGTGTGTGTGTGCAATTACATGTGTATTTCTGTGATACTGTCCCTTGGCTACACACACACACACACACACACACAGACACACACATACAAACAAAAATGATTATTATTATTATTATTGTTGTTGTTGTTATTTATGTGTGTGTGTGTGTGTGTGTGTGTGTGTGTGTGTGTGTGCAATTACATGTGTATTTCTGTGATACTGTCCCTTGACTATAGAGTCAGTGGGATTTGGGAGTGGTGGCTTCTGATTAGCATCTTTTTTCAGTTTCTATTTCAAACACAGCTATTTTGACATTGTGTACATGTTTACTGACATTGTGTACATGTTTACAGACATTGTGTACACTGACTGATAAAGTTGGCACTCAAGAAAGAAAAAAGACAGTAAGCTGGTGTGTGTATTGTTCCTTGAAATTGAGATTGTCCTGCTGTTCTGTGAGAGACGAGAATTAAGTAAAGCTCAACACCCCATCACATGCGAACGGCACTGAGAGGAGGCATTAGATCTAATGAGTGTGAGCTAAAATCAGAGCTGTCGGACTGAACTCAGCTCATAAACATCGAGCCTGTTCAGCAGGGTTAGGTGAACTGGGCGGCAGCTCAAGGACGGAAACAAAGGAGATTCTGTGTCTGTAAGGAACAAAGGCGACGGCGGCGTTCTCCTCCAGTCCATTTCACACATGTCCAAGCTCACTCAGCATGACCGACTGAAGATCAGACTGGATCTGATATAAAACCCTGAATGAGCTCTGGGAATCTGTGTGTGCCATGTCACATGATAACAATAGTATTTTTAATGAATAGACAATCTGAGCAAAGACAATGCAAAAAAAAAAAAAAAAAAACAGGATATTAGTGTGTGTGATAAATTGCAAGGTAGAGCTCATTAATCCAATTCTACAACTGCAGCAAAATAATCCATGCATCATTCCCAACAAAACGGATAACAATGTGTTTCATAATCAGTCCGGATAAATACTGTGTCACGTGGTACAAGCTGTCACACCCAGTATCACTCGATGCTGTTGCATGTAAAATGGCATTAAAAATTCCAAAATGTCTAAAGTATAAACTTGTAAGAGATACACTATTTGACTTAAACAGCTATTACTAGCTCTCCATTGCGTTTATTGTGAGAACAGGGAGTGTGTTCAGTGAAAGGCTGCAGACACAAAGACACTGCTGCCTGCCATGTGAGCAGACTTCCTCTGACCATGGCTCGAGACGTCACAGAAACAGCTTGATAAATCATCAGATCAGTCTTGATTTTGTGTTAATAAAGGCATCTGATCGTGTGAAAGCAACATTTGTTCCTTTTGCCAGAGACTCAGCAGCCAAGCCTTTTTGAAAACGTGGCCAGCTATGAATGAAAGACTGACTGACCCCTAACCAAGCACGTCAAAATCTATTCTCATTTACCATCTTTTACACAAATTCTTTTAATAAATTAGCAAGTTTGGACTGACAATTCATACCTGTGGAATTCGCTGCCACCAACCTGCAACATCAAGGTAAAACCTGTACAAATCCAAAGCCTCTATTGCCTCTCTAGCCTGAATTAATAACAGCATTCAACGATAAAGCAGTAACTTTATAACTAGCAGTGCAATCCCCCAGGAGGCTCTCTTTACAGCAGCACTGTAAGCGATGCTGCATGCATGCCTATTGTCTGCTTCTAACGCTTGATTTGGACACAAATTCACATTTTAGGGTTTTATGGAAACACATTTCATGCAACAGGTTTAACAACGTGTTTTTGTTTTGTTTTTTTTTTAGATAATGGCAGCAAATGCACACACAACAAAGCAACACAAGAACTCTATAACACACCCACCTTGGATGCTGTAGGAAAAGCAGCTCCTGTGTGACTCCTCACGCGCTGAGGCTCCGCTCTGCATCAGCACCGCGCGCTCGCTCGCGCAAAAAAGGACCAACGCGCCTGACGTCACGGGCGAAGCCAAGCCTGATTGGTTGAACCGGACGCTTGAACAAAGCAGGCGTGTTTGTGAGAATTTTGGGATATGTAGTTAATGCGTCTATAACTTCTTTATAATCAATTCAAGGTTTGTTGTTTATGATAAATCTGTATTTTAAAGTGATTTTAAAGGACTTCATCCAAGCAGAATACATGCTTACTTACTTAAAATGCTTATATATATATATATATATATATATATATATATATATATATATGTTTACATACAGATACAAGCATCAGAATGGGTGGAAAATGTGATCTCAGGGACTTGGCATGGATGTTGGTGGTTTCAGAAACAGCTGATCTCCTGGGATTTTCGTATACAACAATCTGTAGAATTTACACCGAATGATGCGAAAAACAAACCCATCCAGTGAGCTGCAGCTCTGCAAGAGGAAGCACTTTGTTGATTAGAGAGGTCAGAGGGGAGTGGCCAGAGCGGCCTGAGCTGACAGGAAGGCTGTGGCAACTTAAATAACCACTCTTTACAACCATGGTAAGCAGAAAAGCATCTCAGAACACACAACATGTCAAACACTGGGCTACAAGAGCAGAAAACCTGATTAGGTTCCTCTCCTGTCAGTCAGGAACAGGACAGGATCGAGGCCCAGGTTCAGTGAAAATAGACAGCTGAAGTTTGTAAAAATATTAACTGGTCTTTTTTAAATCTTCAACTGTATAAGCAGGTATACGGGTGTTAGAAGTAAAGTGGCCAGTTAGTGTACGTTTATTTTATTCTTGTGATTTGTACATCCTGAACTTTAAATACACCCGTATTACACTGACACCAATTGCATGAACCTGTTTTGAGCTAATTATCAATTAAATTCAACTAAACAGTGGCTGCAAAGTAAAAAACAACTTTATAATCTATCAAAAATATTGCCAGAACTCATACATGATTTATATACAGTATATTAATAATATAATATAATATAATATAATATAATATAATATAATATAATATAATATAATATAATATAATATGTATTGTTACAGCTATGAATCACAGACGAACTGTTTTATTTTAATGTATTATACTATAAATCTTTTTCCAGGTTCGCAAATCTAACCTCAAAGAACAACTCTTTGTCTAATAGTATAGACATTTGCCACTTTTCCTTTAGTTAGACATGAATTTATAATTATACTCTTATAAAGACTTTTCCACTGATGAAATAATTCTTCATCAATCCATCTAATCTTCAGTAACTGCTTTATCAGGGTCAGGGCCCTGGAGAATTCAGAGTTTTTCCAGGGAACGCTGGGCTTGAGGCAGGAAAACGCCCAGGATTCGGATATAAATTCACACACTCATTCACTCATTCACACACAGGGGGAAGTTTAGCATTGCCAATCCACCTATTGGAATGTTTTTGGGAGGTGGGAGGAAAACTGGAGAACCTGGAGGAAACCACTGCATACACAGGAAGAACATGTGAAACTCCACACAGACCCAAGTTAAGAATCGAGCCAGTATCCTGTAGCTGTGAGACGGCAATGCTACCTGCTGCACCACCGTCCCACCCAAAACAACTGTCTAACATATTATATTGTCATAGCACTTTCTTATAATGAATGCAGATTCCTCTGTTCATCATATTAATCAGGACACACTGAGTATTTTAGAGACACAGGGTCAGGAGATCGGAAGTTCAAATCCTGACAACGCCAAAGTGTGAACACTTTTCTGATAGAAGCTGCATGCAACAACATTGCAACTTGGGCAAACCAGATCCACTTGGCATTTAATTTGTTGATTATTTAACAGGGTCTTCTGGCTGTTATTGTTATCACAGAAAGCTTACATTTCAGCATATATTAGAGCGGTAACATGCAGAGTATAAGCGTAAGTTCAGTAAATAAAATTTTAAACTCCAATCATTTAAAGCATTCCCCTCAATGTAAATTCCTGGAGAAGTATGGTCAAAAAAAAAATCTCTAAAATAGGTATATGACTTTACTGTATCATTGAAGCAGTGTATCTGATGGGACTGGTATTGTTTTTTGCTAGATTTAGTAATAGCAGACAATCCCAGGAGAGGAGAGCAGATGGTACAGGCTGATTCTCCCCCCTGGGGTCACTGCTGCATGTTCAAAGACACAAGAAAAAAGCATAGACAGAGATATTCCTTGCTGAGTCTAGTACTCTCCCCAACAGACATAATGTTTTCCTGCGGTGCCAGATCATTAAGTCATCTGTTTAAAATAAGGAGCATTCAGACAAAGCTAGGGTCTTTGCCGTACACTTAGAGACTCTCTTGTCAAACGTCATTATTTGCATCTAATGATTCAGACTTGTAGCAGCAAATTCACATGTACGAGCATTCACATTCATATTCTTATGATTATTTTTGTTAAGTATTACTATCAACAGCTCTGTTGTCCACAGGTGTGAATATTTTGCGGTACAATCGGATGTGTGAAGCTGAAATCAGCATCTAGCTTTGTATGCTAGTGCACATGTCTGGTCATGTGAGCTATAACAATGAGACGTGATGTCACTCAGTCTGCAGTGTCGTCTTCCTTTTAGATCTGAAGATTAAACCAGAAGATTACATTATTTTATTCCAGATAATCTCTATAACAATGTACTGGAAATATTGTGCTGACTCTTGATTTAATTCAAACAGACAAAATCAGTTCTCAGCCAAAAAGAGCATTGTGGATATTGAAAGCACAAATGCCCAAATTTGCAGGCTGGATTCTAGATCAAATGCCACCCTGTCCCTGGGCACAAAGTGGGTCATTTGCAAATACTCATGGTACACACACACACACACACACACACACACATGAGTGTATGTACCATGAGCATTTGCAAATGACCCACTTGCAGGCTGTAATGCATGATAGGACAGAGGACCATCTGAAGCTCCTGTAATTGTGAATCACATGCAGCACCTAAATTCCTAAACTCAACTGAGGAAGCAGATTTAACATAGACGCTTCAACACTTTGTACACTTTGAAGCTTCATTTGGTTCATTGGGTGATATCATACTGAGTGACATCACGGTGTTATGTAATACGCAGCCTCTCTTCCTCCCTTAGAAGAAATGTTCCCTTCCCCCACCCTGCCAAGCATGACACACATTCACATGTCCTGTACATGCTGCATTATATGATACATCATTCCCTCTTCTTACTTCTCTCCTTAAAAACGTTCTCTCTCCCACTCTTTAAGGACAATTGTTCCTAGGAAAAGCATGTCTCAGTTTTCATCATATGAAGAACAATCATGGAAAAAGAACAGCAAAAGTCAGAAACTCCACTTCACCACTCCAAAAAAAAAAAAAATCTGTGTTATGGTCATGGGATGATATTGAAATTTTAACGTAGTGTAAACCATGAGTTTACCATCAAAACATCAAAACATAATTTATATTTATAAAGTCTCCCCAACATCCATTAGTTTTAAATTGTATACAGACTCATATATGAAGCAGAGTTTATCTTGGAAGCATGTACTTCATTTATATGTGAGATGGAGCAATAATTCTGAGCAAGACCTACATAACATGATCATGTGATTCTGAACGTCATATCATCATACAGTTCATTAGCAAAATATGTTCTGTTCTGTACGAATGGATTTGTTCTTTGTGTTCAAAACCACTGAAAGCATTCTAAGATCTGATGTAAAGCAATATGTGTGACAGTGCTCTTTTGAATCTGATTGTTAAGAAGGTGTTGATTAGTTTTCTATAACATCACGGCTCTGTAGTAGTGCCAGCTGTAACTCAAATCACAGGTTTAAATTGAGTATATAGCACATCTATAGCAACAACTAGTTCACAGGGACTTGTATGGCAGATGCTCGACATAACAACAGCAACAACAACAATAAACTAACGAACAAATGAACAAATAAATAAATAAATAAATATAAACATGAACCTTTCAATTAAGAGTTTATATGACGTTTATTGATGGAGTCTCTCGAGGATCCACTGGATCCTTTGAATCCTTGATCAAGTGTCAGCACTTTAGTAAGTTTTCCACCACAGGAGAGTCTTCAGGACAGAGGACTTTGACATTTCTGTTTTTTTTTTTTTTTTGTCTTATTTAAACAAAATGGACGCAAAAAAATGGCTGCATCTCAAATAGTGCACTATATAGTGGAAAGGGAATTAATTCAGGCACGACATACATCTTTACACTTTCATTCTCATTAGCAAACATTCATGACTTGGCTAATCTCAACACCGCGTCTGGCCAGATAGCACACGTATGACTTTACAGCATTTTTTGCCAACAAATGTTGGTAAGAGAATACAGAGTCACTGTTTTTTTAAAAACGTGGTATGGGTTTTGTATGATCACCATGTATTTTAATCTGTATTTGCACCACAGAGCTGCACACTACAATGATATATTAAATCCACATTCCTTCTGCAGTAAACAGAAGCAACACTCATGTAGACAATTTCCAGACTGATATGTGACCTCTGTCTAGACTTGTCTAGTCTGCAAAATGTGGGTGGAGGCAAATTATAATTTGCTTGTAATGGTGCTAAAAAGTGCAAGTTTGCTTGGTATATTCACTAAGTGTTAGTGCCATTTCCTGTTTGCCTCTAGTGTGTATAATTATCCCCTTACCATGCTTTCTTTCCTCTCTCTCGCTGCAGCGCTTTATTTGAATCTCTCAACGGCACTCAAGTGGAAAAATACCAGCGTCTCCTTGGAGGGAGGACTGAAAGAGTGACGGTTGCGCCAGTATAAGTTGTAATCCTGGCAGCAGCCTCGTGCAAACAGTACAATGGAGAGGCAGATATCAGCTGCCCAGGCCTCTCCCGGCCAGAGGAACCCACCAACATCTAAACAAAAGATCTGATTATAATGGGCTGAATCGGACTGAATAAGCACCCAGTGGCTCACAGGAGAGGGGGACATTTCGGTTAAATCTGTCCCCTTGCCTTTCATCCCAGTGAGTAATGACACCAAATGTTTTCTAACCAGACTCTCAAGAAGGGTCACTGGGTTCTACACAACGTCGAAATATTTTTAGTTTCACGTATTTTCACATGTGAATTTTCACGTGTAATTCATGTGGGATTTTACCGCATGATTTTTTTTTTACAGATGATTCATTTATTTATACATGATTTTTTTTTTGCACATGCTTCACATATGAGTTTTTAAATGTTTAATTTATTTTCATGATTTATTTACACAGGATTGATTTATTTTCACATGTAATTGTTTTAGATTATAAATTTATTTTCACATAATTCATTCATCTACACATGTGATTGTTTACAAATAATTCAGACATTATTCTTATGTGATTTTTTTTTAAACACAATTCATTTATTTCGACATGGTAGTTTTTCACGTGTGGCTTTATTACGTATTACTCAAACGATGTCACATGCATTTGCTTGAGTTCGTATGAGCAGGATATAACACCTTCATATGTTTTTCACAGGTGATCAGATATGACTCACTATTATATTTGTGTTTGATCTCGTGTAAAATGTATGTGATTTTTCCATAAGGGTGACACGTTGTTTTGTTGGGTTTTTTTTTTGTTGTTGTTGTTGTTTGTTTTTTGCTTTCTGTCCATCAAAACATCAGTGACTGACCAACAAATCGATGATCGAGCATGTCCAGTCTCAAATCAATCAGGATCACAATAACTGGAGTCAGATTTTATAGGTTTAATCATATATAAATGTAATCATCATCATCATCATCATCATCATCTTCAGGATTAGATCATCAGTGATACATCATGCCTCTTCCCCATTTCCCATCAAACATCTCTGTGCACTCTGGATGGCATGCTGTAGGAGTTGTCCTGCTTGGGCTCTGCAAATCCGCAAATTTTAGCCTCCAGATCTCTAATTGCTATTTTTAATTGGGCTTTTTTTGCAGCATAAGACATTTTGGGGCTCATCTCACCATACTCAAGCACTACACACCACTGTTTTACACTCTGAATAAAATTTTCGCTTTACATAAGCTATACTATTTTAGTATTATTGTTATTATACTATAGGAGGACTCCTGAGATTCCAGTCTTTTTTATGTTCTGTTTCTACTGCATGTTCTGTGAGGTCTTTTCTCTGTGAAAGTTTCTATCTGTGTCATTTCTAACTTCTATTACAGCTCATATTATAATAACTGTATTAGAAGAAGTTCACTGTGGTGATACTCAGAGGAATCAGTTGTTATGGCAGTGGTTCTCAAAGTGGAGTCTGGGGACCTCCAGGGGTCTGTGATATTTTTTATTTTGTTACCGTGTGGAAATGCACTCCACCATTATCAAAGCTATTATATTCATCTACAAGTAATATCTTATAGATATTACTTCAACGGAACTTCAATGGAAAGTTCAGGAATAAATAGTTTTAAATAGACAAAATATTATTGGAACCATTGAGACATAATGAGCCTAATGTTGGACTGTGTTCGTTTAAAGTTCACAGCTGAGGGGGTCTGTGAAATTTATTTTGCATTTAAAGGGGAATCTGGCTGCAAAAAAAGTTTGAGGACCCTTGTGTTTTGGTCTCTCTCTCTCTCTCTCTCTCTCTCTCTCTCTCTCTTTCTCTCTCAGTGGAAGGCAAGCTGGCCGAGTGGCATGTTAAATGCCGTGTGCACTGCTCACTCCCACCCCTCCCTTTCCTGAAGCACACCAGCACCATTCTAATTACATTTTATTGGCACGGCTCGATGCATATCATTTGCTACACCATTGTGGGGCAGCCAGCACTTCTGCCCCAGTGGAGCTGAGCTTTCAGGAACATTGAATATAATGGCGCTCTGAAATAATGTTACACATGCCAACACTCATTGCGTTCTGAAACCACCGGGTGACACTCACCAAAGGTCAACCATCAGATTAAGTTGTTGGCTTACTGGTTTTTATGGCCATGTTAGATCTGAGTGAGCTGTAGCGCATGCTCACCGCTTCAGGGTCTTGGACCAGCCATGTTTTGATGTGAGATGCAGATATTGACTGATGAAATGTGGCCACGTAGTTTCCCTTATGTGTGTGACTAGACAGTGACTAGTTTCTTACTGTGAGGATGATGCTTTCATATTTTTAGCCTTGCTTCATGCATCACCCACCCTCCTGCCTCCACTCCCCTGCCCCTCTCCATGCACTCTCTGACTTTCTGCAAATATCACAGCTGTGATACTGTTAATACAACCGTTACATTCCTGATTCCTGCTATTCCTTGATGATTATGCTGTAAAATCTTTCACCCATAGCAGATAGTTTAGCTAAAGGCATTCTTCCGCATAAAATATTCAAGATTTCATAACGCTGATAAAAGTATTTTCAGCAATGTGTTTCATCGACGATGGTTTCCTCAGCAACATGTTACTATGGCAAT
Source organism: Pangasianodon hypophthalmus (assembly GCF_027358585.1). Classification (NCBI taxonomy): domain Eukaryota; kingdom Metazoa; phylum Chordata; class Actinopteri; order Siluriformes; family Pangasiidae; genus Pangasianodon; species Pangasianodon hypophthalmus. The sequence continues at coordinate 1,404,734 of NC_069710.1, forward strand.
AGCATCAGTAGTTCCCTTCCTGGAGTGTGAGGTTTGGGGAGGGCCAAACATGCTACTATGACTTTTGGGTGGAAACATTTGGGCCGACACTGTACTCGGTATCTATGGCAACATGCTGTGCAAGCCTAGCATCAGTCGAATGGAGTGAAGGGGCAGAAAACATTCCTCATTTTTAGATTAGAGCAGTAGTGGATTTCAAATCGTTATGTGAAAATGAATCAGAATTTGTTATTGATCTTATTTAGAGGGCTCTGGGGTTTGAAATGGAGCTCTGTGGTGCTCTATGATTTCCTATAATGAGAAAAAAGAAATTCACTTGAATTACACAGTTTATAAAATGCTATTAAATGTTGCATTATGTCTCTGTTAATTCTGACAGCTAATTTGGATTTAGTTTTAGTCTAAACAGAAGTTTTAATCAAATATTAGTCATTTTGTACTTTTTAGCTTTAGTGTAATTTTACTACAGGAATTTCCATCCATTAAAATTGAATAGTTTAATTAAATTCGTATAGCGCTTTTAACAATGAACATTGTCTCAAAGCAGCTTTACAGAACATAAGAAACAAAAAGCATGCAAACAGTCCTAGATGTTAGACAAAATTATCCCTAGTGAGCAAGCCTGAGGCGACTGTGGAGAGGAAAAACTCCCTTAGATGATATGAGGAAGAAACCTTGAGAGGAACCAGACTCAAAAGGGAACCATCCTCATTTGGGTGAAGACTAAAGGCTTCAGTTTTTATACTCAAATTTCCCCATTTTAAATTTCGCAAACACGAATGCATTCATTTTCTATGATTTCTCTCTTGAATGGAACACCAGATATCACTTTACGAATCTACCACTGGCTTCCCAAAACCTTTCTCCTTCTCTGATGTGTGTTGGCTACAGGAAAGTTATTCACTGCGGTGGCTAAAAAAAACATCACACAGCTACAACTGTGTATCCAGCATGCAGCAGCTCCCTCATAGAGATATATACAACAATACTCTAGTAAGTGCATTTATCACAAGGCATACATCAGAATACAGCAAATTAAAATTAGTAATTTGGTGGCGTGTCATCTGGTAGGTTAATGCTAGCTAGCAGGTATTATTATCAAACAGTCATTACACTATGAGGCCAAGAGGAAGCCATTTAGGATTAGCCTTGCGACTTAGCTAGGTAGCTAGATTTCCTAAAGTTTAGCTAATTAGGCTTTTTATTAGGCGTTTATTTTCATTATGTTTCACAAATATTTGGTCCCAAGTCTGAGCAAAAGATATTGGTAATGTATTAGCCTAGTAGGTAATACTGTATGGTAGGAGATGTGGAGCTGCTGTGTAGCTGCTTTGTTTTTACAGACATGTCCATGTAGCTGATCCACAATAAAGCATATCTCATCTGTATTATATATCAAGTCAACTGATTAGTTATGAAGTTCAAGCAACTTTTTTTACCATGATGGAGAAAAAAAAAAAAACAATGCATGATGTGTCTGTTAAACAGTCAGGATTGTTTCAGAGGCAGCAGGGCCTTTCCAGAGCAGTCAAATAAATCTTACACAGGGTCCAGTACAACCGATGCTTTTCTAATAATTTATTAATAAAGAACAAGGAGGTATCAAGAAATAGAACATTTTAAAATATGATTCTGGGAATCTTTAAGAATCCACATTAAGATAAATACAGTGCAGTTTGGTTCAAGTTTCTTTGTGCATTGTTGTGATGTGATGGATGCAAGCAGCCTGAGTTCCTGGCTGCCTGCAGTCCAGCTGGAACAGGAGGTCAAGTTTCATTATAATACTACACAGGCAGCTTGAATTGGAAGTTGCAGAATATGGGCAAGGCAGGAGGGAAACAGTTAGGAGTTTGCTTGGAATTGAATGCAGATTCAGATAACAATGAGAAACTGAGTACAGGAAGCATATGCTTGACAGTGCCATGAATTATGCTCCTATTTGTGAATAAGAGTCACATAAAGAACACAGAGTATTTGATCAAAGCCGGCCAAAGCAGTGCAGTTTTCTGGGGAGTTGAAAACTAGGGTATGAAGGTGAGCTGAGCAGATGTTAAAGAATTGGTCTTAACATGATTAAAGTCCCTCTAATCTTACCAAGTCAGTGTGACAGATGGAGGCGTAACAAATTGTTCTGTGAAAAGGAAACACACGTTTAATGGGAGTTGGTTTAAAAAATGAATGAGGACTGAAAATAAATGAAAAAGAAATGAATCTGTAAGTCCGGAATGTGAAAAATATGTATTAATAAGTATTTCATGCTACAGAGTGTTAAAAACTGTGAACTAGCTGTAGAACTTGAGATATGACACACATGGCCATGCATGTTAAACAGGAGCAAACAGCCTGAGAAAATGGGTGAAGGACTTTAACAGAATGATGAACATGCCGGTCTTCAGATCTGTCATCAGGAAAAGAACTTTAAAAAAGGTAAATGGCACCAAATATCAGTGTGCTGTTATAATTCATCTCTCCTGTTTTTCACCATATTACAGTAAACAAGACTAGTAGCACTGCTGCCTCACAGTTTCAGGGTCCCCGGTTTGATCCTCGAGTTTCTGCCTGTGTGGAGTTTCACATTATCTCCCATGTCCTTGTTGGTTTACTCAAGCTTCTCTGGTTTCCTTCCACCTCCCCAAAACATGCTGATAGGTGGACTGGCTGTGATTAAATTGTCTCTAGGTGTGAATGAGTGAGAGAATGTTAGCATGTACTTCTCATCCAGGGTGTATTCCCACCTCATGCCCAGTGTTTCTGGGACAGGCTCCGGACCCACAGCAACCCTGACCAGGATAAAGCAGTTACTGAAAGTGAGTGAGTGAAGACTAGGTGAATGAATGAATGAATGAATGAATGAGAAACTAGATTGAAACTATTTTAAGACATTGTGAGGTTGCTGTTATGGATAAAGCATAGCCTATATAATCCATTTAGTAGAGATCCACTTCATTATTGTCTTTTCTTTGTCTTGGGTTGGAAAGTAAAAAAGCTACATTGCTGGGACTCTTAGCTCCATCTGGTGGTAAGATTTAATAGAAACATAAACCATATCCTAAGGCGATCATTGTCCTTAAGGAAAACTCCACTCTGAAACATATTAAATATATTTATGTTGAAGTAATTGTGATACGCTTAACAATTCTGGTGCTTATTTGTTGGGTAGTGCTGTATTTTTGGTACTGCTCTGAGAAATTAGCAGGTGCCTGCTATGCTGAGGTACACTGGCACATGTACGATGGTGTTTTACAGCGGAAACAATTTCAAACATCTGAAACTTAACAGATAATCAGATTTCTCTGTAGGCTCCTAAACAAGGGCAAGAGCTTCTTTACTTCACATTTTCCAGAGAAGTTCAATGTCATATTAATGTGAAATTCAGCGTAGAAGTAGAGGAGACAGCAAATGCAGATACATGATGCAGTTGCACTGAGTTACAGCAGAGACCCGGCGCACATAGTTAGTGATCTACGAGATGACATGCACAACGGCGTTGATGGCAGTATTAGCATGAATGTTGAAGCTGTGGAACTTGATCAGTGTGAGCAGAGTGCACAGATGAGGACAGAGAGCTTCACAGACTAAAAGATTAAAGCGCTGCTGCATCAGTCTCTTCAGGTAGAGATGAAGCTAGGACTACATCCTTCTGGCACTGCTATCAGAAGGAAGTTGAATGATATTGTGGGTAATATAGGAAATTATTAAACAATGTTTAACTACTAGAACTCAGAATTTCTTTAAAAAATAGATCACAAGTTAATTATACACTGAAGATCACAAATTTTAATTATTAAGATTAAATTTTTTCAGGGAGGATTCCTCCTTTTACTCCATACTGCCACAACACGGCAGTATTACAGTTCTGTTCATAAGTAATTAGATAGTGACGTTTTTCCAGCACAATGGATTTGAAAATAAACAATGTCTATAAGTCAGTCTTATAAAAACAAAAAGCCTTGAATTAAAATTGGTATTAATCTGTTTTAATCTCATAGTTTTTTCATTTCTAATCCAGTGTGTCAGAGCAGAGCGTCAACACAACTAAATCATATCTTATAAACAACACACATTGTTTTAGAAGAAGCAGTGGATAAGATATATCCAGTATGTGCATGATATACTGCATTTATAATAAACACTAAACTTTACTGATGTTGATGTTGACATTGTCATGTTTGACAGATTGGCATCTTAGTGTTACTGAACAGAATACAATATAATCCACATACTCTATGGCTTTATTGATGTGCACTTCCACTTACACTCACATTTATCGTAATGTGGGTTATTGCCATTTTAAAAATAATGTGTATATCCAGTTGGCATTGATAATATTTTTATACACATACATTTAACAATTTATTGTATACTGTAAGTAAGACAGCACTGCAAAATTCTTAGGACAATTATAAAGGGAGGAAATGGATAATATCCATAATACATCATGATTAACATCAACAGTCTTATCAGTGACATGTTCTTCTTTCAAAACCAGGAATATACCCCCTGAACATTGTTAATATGGCATACCACAAAAAGACTATGGCTTTGATAAAGCCGAGACAGATTGAATTGCTTAAATAATCAAACTTGAATTTGACATAAAAAATAGGAATACTCACAAAATATGAACACAATAACTCTCAAGCAGAGAAAGAGTATAGAGAAAAAGATCTTTTCCCCTCGTTGCTGAACAGTTGCTGGCTTACTGCATTTCCCTGTGTTAATAGTAAAAGTCATTAAACAGTTTTTAAACTCGATAACAGGAAGATGGAGAATTGATAATACTATAAGCCAACTTTATTGGCTAGTGTGTTAAGTACCTTTACTAATTTTTTCCTAATCGACGTCTGGCAAGCAATCTGAGCCTCTGAAGTGTTTTACAGTACATTACCTAATCTAATTGGCTCAGTGTCTTGACTTTATGCATAGAAGATTATCAATGTAGTGCTGGATTTAGTTCATTTATTAACTGACAAGTGATTTTTTTTTTTTAACATTTTGTGAATTTCATGGCTTTAGAATGCTGGATACAGGATAATGCTACATAATGCTCTGATGTGTGTGTTTTACTATCTCTCTCTCTCTCTCTCTCTCTCTCTCTCTCTCTCTCTCTGAAACACACACATATACACACACACACACACACACATACTTTCTGCCTCTCTTTCATAAACATACACATTATAACAAAGACATATGAAATCTCTTTTCAAGCTGATTTTTTTATGTACACTACTATCACACAATACAAATCCACTCTTCACAATAGGTGTTGGAATATACAAAACTCATAAAAGAACAGCATCAGGTCAAACAACAGGTAAAATTCATTAAAGCACTCGTTAGTGGTGTCCTCCCGTGATTTGGTGTGTCTATTGGTAAAATTTCAGAGTTGCTCTTTGGAGTTTGCCCTCTTTCAAAGTTCAGCTCCTATCTTTGGACATACTCATTGCACTGTCCCCTACAAGACCTGGTTTTCACGTCCTTTCTCCTGTCCACTGCTTACTTTCCATGCCGTAACAGTCTGAAGACTCTTAAGCCCAGTGGAAGAAATCTGCATTCGTGCAGGGAGGACAGCAGTGATGCCACAGCTCCATCTCTGAGCTAAAGGCTTGACACACACTGCTCTCGTCTATGAGCCCTCCTTTCCCTCTGGACTCTCTGTGGGTGTAGGCGGCTCATCCGTGCTGGGAGACTGAGCTCCTGCTGGCCCATCTTAGAAAGAGAAAAAGGAATAGAATGGGAGAGGTGTACTATTTTAAGCATTTATTTCTAGAAAAAAGAAAAATGTTCTGGTAGCAGAATAAGACCACACACACAAAAGAATATAAATGAGCTTAAATATTCTGCATGGAGGAGTGAAACAAGTGCTTCAGCTTTGTTACATTACAGGAACGGCCTCGGTGATGTTATTCTCTCCAGAGCAGGCATCATAAAATATTTATTGTAAGGGTGCTGAAAAATTTTAAATTAGTTTTTGCAAGAAGAAATCAGCAAGAAGAAATCAGCTTTAAATTAAAATATACAGTACATGTCCCTTTATGTTTAACCTCAAAGCTACTAGTCTTTTGCAAATGGATATGACAAAAAAAACACTACTGCAAAAACTGAAAGAAAGATAGGTGACTACAACGCTGATAGTGTTACTACTTATTTATCTCTTGCTTTAGATTCATTGATATTACCAGTGAGGGACAGTTCAGCCAGTTTGAGTGACAGGTCAGGGGGGACTCCAGCAGGAGAACCCAAGATATCAGGCAGTGCATTGCGGCGGCCAGATCGGCCTGATGAGGCGAAGTCCAACACTGGCTCCAGCTCTGTCATCTCTAACACAGAGAGAGAGAGAGAGAGAGAGAGAGAGAGAACAGAAGAAAATCATTACAGAAATATTACAAGGACAAAATGCATTGCCAGTACATGGCACATTTTCCTGTGTTTATCCCAGTCACAGTAATCAGCACACCTAGCCAGTCACCAGAGGGAGACAGAGCACTTGAATTGTTACACATCCTGTCACATACAGTAGCATTCCTTTTTTGCTTGACCCATGCTAATGTCTTTCCCTGTTTAAACAGGCCTAGGATAAGGTCCTATTAAAATATTGCATAACGCAGCTCACTAAACAGGTCTTTTATAATATAGTATAACGTAGCTTAATGTATCTAATCACCCTCTGCTTTCTGTCTCTGTCAGCCAGCAGTAACCATGGCAACAACATGGAATCACCTATCAGCTACTGCATGGCAACAGGTAATCTCTTTTGACAAATTGCTCCCAGGTTGCAGTTTGATTCCATTTTCTCCATTGGCTGTGTTTTATTTTTGTCGTTTTAGCAGAAATGTCTGGACTACAGTCTGTGTGCCCTGTTTCTGCTACAGGTCATTAAAATAATCACTGCTTTCCCAGTGCAGTCATCAAAAATAAATCCCAGACACTGTGTAATATGTTCATGGTTCACTTAGTACACTCTCATCCTAAGGTGCAGCCAGAAACAGCAACCAAATACTCACTAAAACCAAACATGGACATTGGGTGAAGGCAAACATAAATAGAACGTTGTAATAATTTATAATTAATTGCTCAGTTAATCATGTTATTCCAGTGTTTCCCAATACAGGGGTCAGACAGTCTAAATTTATGCTTCATTCCATTAATAATGCATGGTTGACATGTTAGTGCTGATTGGTAGATGTGGCCACCAAAGCTGTATCTGGTATTTACTTGGTTCAGGTGGGTGAGGCGGCTTAGAGGGGAAAAACGTGTACCGTCTTGGAGTCCTTAAGGACTAAGCTTTTTGTTTTGCACAAAACTGGAAACTATGGAGAAAGAGGATTAAGTATTGTGAGATTTAATTGTGAGATAAAATTCTTCCTTGCCCCTGTCATGTAAGAGCTATTTAGGAAGTTGAGCTATATAAAAAAGCCCCTATAAGAATTAGTATTTGTATCCATACCTACCATATGGACCAATCGGTATCTTCTTCATACACTATATAAGCATTTTTAATAAGGTGCATCACTAAATCTCTTTCACTACGTTTAGACAGTGCCAATTACAAAATATGCAATATGAGGTGTGTGTGTGTCCATCTCATCAACAGCTCTCACATCATCATTCCTTCCCTTCTTTCTCTCTGACCTTTCCTGCAGTTTCATCCCTGTACGATTATAACCGAACATTAACTACAGTCTATGAGGTTTCAGTAGAGTACAGTATATAATATATTGACTAGTACACAAACTGTATATCTGTTCTCTATAGATATATTCTCTTTTCTATATTCTGTCTATATTCTATGTCTATATTCTCTTTTCATTAATTCGGGTTTCTATTTCTGTTAGTTAAACTCTAACATGTTTACATCTTCCACTAGTGCTCCCTCATCCGTTAATATGAATTTCATGTAAAATTCATAACTTAAAACTTATAACCTCTTCCAATATAGTCAGATTGCACACACTGATTACATAAATGAAAAAAAACTGACTTTGAAATACGAACGTGAACGTCTTCTTTAGTAAAACTAACGGCAAATCAAGTGTTTGAACAGAATTAACAGTACGTCCTAAACTACCTCTTTTCAGGTTAAACCCTTGCTTTGTGCCACTTCCCCATATACTTTTAATACATTCATTTATCAGGTCACTGTATCACATGATGAATAATTCAGTACTAGCACAATTAACATTTGCCCTCATCATCATGGCTTTTTCTATTCTCATTTCTGTTTCTCCTCCCAAAATCTCTTTTCCTCCAGCCTGCCTGCTGTCTTGCTGTGATTCAGGAAGCTTTCTAATCCATTTTGTATGAAGCTGGAGGATTATGGAGCAGACGATGTTGCAGAGTGCATCCCCTGCTCTGTAGAAGAGACTGAGACTCCTCATAATTCCTTCCTTTCCTCTAGTACATCAAAAAGATATGATTTACCCTTAAATTGTTAGAAATGTATACCAGGCGTGTCTGTCCTATGCAAACAGAGGTATCCATAAACCAGCACTAAAACAAGCACAGCTGCTCCTGACTAAAAATTAAGGTAAAGAAAAAAGATTAAAGTACGATTGATAAATGGGCAAGTAATCAGAGTATCTGAGATGATATACTGGTGAGTCAAGTAAAAAAAAAAAACTAGAATATTGTCAGCAATAAACTATAAGGCACACAGATTATACATCAAAAACTAACAAATATTTTTCTCATCCTATGTGTTAGTCTATATTAAGTGTTTACTAAACTACAGTAGGTGAGCAAAGTCTTGTATTCCACCTCATAATCCTGTTATTCATTGATTTTCATTCTGAAAAGTACGTCCCACTGGTTGAATTGCACTTGATGTTCTAACGAAAGTAATCATTTAATTATGAAAATATTGGCTTCATGGACTTTATTGTTCCCAAATAGCTAGAAAGTTACAATGAGTTAACACAAAGGGAAACACTCTGTAGGGACCGTCCTGAAACCACAAGAGACAGAGGCTGTGTTAGGTGAATATGTTATTACCAAACCATTGCAATGTCGTAACCTAGATGCAACATTACAAATACATATTACAAGTATGCTACTATCTGCAGTATAATATTTAAACATTCCCAAAACGCATGCTATTAAATTCGGATTCTTCCCTGAACAGGACCCAGCTCAAACTGAGCTCGTCTGATAACAACCAGCACTATGACTTCCCCATGTGTGTGAATGTACTGCTCCGCTGAGTAACAACCCCTGAGAGAATATGTTTCTGGAGGCAGGTTGTCATGACTGACTGCTGAAAAGAGTGTTTCTTGTAAAACCTGAAGAAAACTATGTGAACTGATAAATGTATTTTTGTATCAGCCTTATATATGCTGTATGTGAAGAAACCCTGACCTGTAGGAATCACACACTGACAGATTATCAGTATAACCTCGGTATTTTGGGTTCCACTATCATGATGGTACACTCTATTTAGAATATAGCATAAGAGGAATCCTTTATAAAAGCGTGATATGTTTGTCTACCATGCACACATATTCACACACACTCACAGGGGCCTAGGGGCAATTCTGTGTAGCCAGTCCACCTATCGGCATGTTATTGGGAGGAAATTAGAGAACCTGGAGAAAACCCACATTGTCAAACTTTGACATTTACATTTACTGTTACTCATTTGGTGGATGCTTTTGGCCAAAAGTGAGTTACAACTGAGCGTTAAGAGTCTTGCTCAAGGACTCAGCAGTGGCAGCTTGGTGGTGCTCGGATTTGAACTCACAACTTTCTGATCAGTAGCCCAAAGCATTAACTACTGAGCCACCACTTCTCCATTTTAGTGAACCAACAGTGACCTCTGTACAGACAGGATTGGACCCAGAACCCTGGAACTGAGAAGTGACAATGCTACCTGTTGCACCACTGTGTCACCCACACCTCATACAAAAAAATTATATCCATCACTTATATCATGCACAGCATGTTTGTCAGAACGCTAAAGGGTATAATGCCCAATCCACAAGCTGGAGTACGCTAAACTGGCTCCCTTATGTCATGCCTAATGTCTTATTTCTTTGTAATGTCTAAACAGTAAATTGTGACAAAGGTGAAGCTAAACGATGCGCCAATATAATATAGCAATCTTAGAAAAAACTCTATACAAATATATTCATATATATGTTCACCTACCTTATAGAGCATACATCTGTCATATCAGCCAAAGGACACTTAATACACATATAACAGATATCTGTTTCGACAAAAAAAAATGTAAGGTGGAGTGGAAAAACCCAACGGATATCGCTGTGGCTAAAAATATCCAGAAAAGAGAGAAAACAGGGTTTCGGCTAATTTTTTTTCCTGCCTATGATATATTTTGACATCTCGACTTTAAGAAACCATACATATATTTTACCATAATTATGTAAATAAAATGTATTTATTTACTTTCTAACTTTTCCCTGGCTATCCTCTTGCAAAGTTCATGTTTAGATCATGTGTAAGGAGCGAGGTGGTAAAAACAGTCAGTCTGGTTAATGATGTCTAAATCCTTCATAGCTAAATGTGATTTCCTCATACTTCAACGTCATGCTTTGAGCCAGTTGTTGGATAGCTACATGCCATAGTGAAATGGACATAAGGCTAAGCAATTCAGTTTATAATCAGATCCCGACTGTCAAATTGTCTGCAATGATCCTGACAGTCGGAATTAAATCTTTAAATGCCACTTTCTCCTTTTCCACTTTTGCAGGTAATCAAAATTTAAAATGCTATAACTTGACTTGTGATTGAGATACAAGCAAAAGAGAATGATATTTCAGTTTAGAGATGCCTGGAGTTTTTAGAACAGTGTATAGTAGAAAATATCAAAATTTCAACATGTGAAGGGTTTTCCAAGACAACACACATACAGGCTACAGAAAGATTAGTCTCCATCACTTAGATAAACACAGATGTCAGGTACAGATGCTGGGCCATGCCTTGAAAGGGCTCAGAAATAACAATGGATAGTATCTGCTCTTACAACACACTGAGAGTGTTTTTGTTTCATTGAGATCTATCATTCTCTGCTTAACGAGCAAAAACACTTGATGCTCATCATCTGTGTCAGAGTGTGTCCACACAGGCTCAGGGAGTGTGTTGCATAAGATGTAAGGGATGTGACAAACCCTAGATGACACGGTGGAAGTAAACACAGAGCACAGAGGCCTCAGGAGCCAGATCTCTTCAAGTGTCCTCGCTTGACCATCACAAATCCACTGTGGCCTTCCTTTCATTATCAATCATCAATCAAGGACAGCACACAATCTTAATAACGTATGTCCCTTAACTGGTAGCGACACTGAAAGCAGAGGTACTTCAATCACTGGAGTACAGCACTGCACCACAGGCAAAGCATGTATTCATTTACTCAAGTGTTACTATTATTAGATATTTAATATACTAAGCTTGCTGAGTCCTGTACAAGCTATTAAGTGCTGTGAGGTGTACGCTCCTTTTTTCTAAGTATTTTATTCTTACAATACTATCAGTACAATCAGTACAAACTGTACATTTTGTATTTTGTACTCTGATTTTTCATACTTGCCCTATTCATGTAACAGTGTTACAATGTCTGTGTCCAACAAATTCCTTAGAAGAGAAACTGATTAAATTGCCTGAAAGCTGACCGCCATTAGTACATCAAATACAACAGAGTAAAAAGTCATTTCAGATTTGTGTTGGTTGGCTTTTAGTATTAATGTAATACAACACCTAAAAAGTATGCAGTGTGTGAAGCAGTAGAAGACCTCAGCCTTGTTCAAAACACACGGCCAGCGGCGTTTCTCAGTTCTGATCTGTTCACATTGGAAACAATTTTAGTACAAAATAACATCGCTTTTGTTAGGATCACAAGTGCATTTTGTTTTCTGATTGTGGTGGAGTAACACAGAATAACTAGAGATATTCAGTCTTATACACTTATAGTCCATTACTACACGACTTTTACTTGTTATTAACGTTACTGTATCTGTTATTATCTGCTTACAGTAGAGTCCATTATTACACGACTTTTACTTGTTATTAATGTTATTGTATCTATTATTGTCTGTTTACAGTTTACAGTATAGTCCATTATTACACGACTTTTACTTGTTATTAATGTTATTGTATCTTATTATCTGCTTACAGTATAGTCCATTATTACACGACTTCTTCTTGTTATTAATGTTATTAATGTATCTTATTATCTGCTTACAGTGTAGTCCATTATTACACGACTTCTTCTTGTTATTAATGTTATTGTATCTTATTATCTGCTTACAGTTTACAGTAGAGTCCATTATTACACAAATTTTACTTGTTATTAATGTTATTGTATCTTATTATCTGTTTGCAGTTTACAGTATAGTGCATTATTACACGACTTCTACTCGTTATTAATGTTATTAATGTATCTTATTATCTGCTTACAGTATAGTGCATTATTACACAACTTTTATTTGTTATTAATGTTATTGTATCTTATTACAGTACACGAGTTTTACTTGTTATTAATGTTATTGTCTCTATTATTGTCTGTTTACAGTTTACAGTATAGTGCATTATTACACGACTTTTACTCGTTATTAATGTTATTAATGTATCTTATTATCTGCTTACAGTAGAGTCCATTATTACACGACTTTTATTTGTTATTAATGTTATTGTATCTATTATTGACTGCTTACAGTTTACAGTATAGTGCATTATTACACAACTTTTATTTGTTATTAATGTTATTGTATCTTATTGTCTGCTTACAGTGTAGTCCATTATTACACGACTTCTTCTTGTTATTAATGTTATTAATGTATCTTATTATCTGCTTACAGTTTACAGTATAGTGCATTATTACACGACTTTTACTCGTTATTAATGTTATTAATGTATCTTATTATCTGCTTACAGTATAGTGCATTATTACACGACTTCTACTTGTCTGTTATTAATATAAATAGACCTGTATAAGACGATGCAAGAGCAGTAGTCTATTTAAATGCCCCAGGCTGTCAGGGCAGAACTGACCAGCAGGCTGTACTCGATCTCTTACATAACGGCTGTGTTTGGTATCATTCTGCAATCCGTTGAGCCCGTGTCGTGTAATGGTGTGTAATATGTCGGAATACAGAGCGCAGGCCTAATTAAAGCAAGCTAGCACTGAAACATCCTGGGGAAACGAAGAAAAAGAGACAGGAGACCAGCTTACCGGTGAGGGAGGTATTCAGGAGCTACGTGTCCCCTACAACACACACACACTGATGACAGACATGGTGTTAAAGGACCACCTGCCTCTGATGTGTGATATGATTTCACCTCTCTCTCTCTCTCTCTCTCTCTCTCTCAGTCGCGAGCTAGCACACTGCGAGTGAGGGGGTGTGTATAGATATAGACCCTGCCAAGCAAACAGGACTGTACCATTACATACAGGAACCTGGGTGTGAGAAAAGGGAGGATGCCTTCATTAGGTTGGCGCTTCCAGTCAAACAATACAGAGGTCTAGGAGCGAGGTTGCCAAGTATGCGCACAAAATCAACCCAAAAGCAGCTCAGTAATACCAACACCAAACCACAAGATCCAATCCAAAATCCTGTGCACTGATTTTAACACCTTTTACACCTGCTGAAAAAAAAACAATCGCAGAAATTCTAATGGTTTCCACTACAAATACCAGTACAAACCATCAGCTAACCATTAAAACCTTTACCATTATCAGTTTAATATACCTTAATGGTATCCACTAGACAGAACATGTCACCAATAGGAGGCAACAAATTACCAGTAGAGACCCACAGGGACCATTAGAAATAATACAATCCCCATTATAACCATTAAAACCATTACAAATTCTATAAGGGTTTCTACTGTTTTTTTCAGCAAGGATCCGAGGCCAAAAAAATGGAATTTCCACCTGGTTGTGTTTGTGTTCATATTGAATTTATTTGAGATGTCACACTCCACAGTAGTGGTTAATGTGGTTAATGGCTCACAGGAAAGTAGCTTTCATGAAAGGGCTTTAGGAATTTGCATGTTTTACTAGGATTTACTAGGTTTAAATGTTAGAATTTTATTGTGGCAGGTGTATACAACTTTTTACTACGAAAACAGGCTTTAGTTGTGCTGCCTGTTTTATCTCTGTACCACATGTCATTGTGGAGAGGTGTGAATTGTTTGCCCAGCAGGGGGCTCACACCCCTCCCATTTCCCATCGCCCTGTTCACCAGCAGCTAAACACAGTCACGATACTCTATACACAGAAACCCAACAGTATCCTGACTAATCTGATAACAGACTGGCGGTGATAAAGTAATTCATTTATACTGATTGAAAATGTCTGATAAGTTAATTTCCAGTGTATATGTACTGCTAGAAAGGGTTAAAGTGATAACAATGAACCACCGCTAAGTGTAATATAAAAAAGAGGTTCCCTTTTGAGTCCGGTTCCTCTCAAGGTTTCTTCCTGTTATTGTCTCAGGGAGTTTTTCCTTGCCACCATGACCTTTGGCTTGCTCATTAGGGATGTAAATATAAATCTACATCCGGATTACTGTTAGTGATAATGAAAATTGGTGTGTGCAATTGAAATTGAGAAACTGAAATTGGTGTCTTATTTGTGTCTATCACTACCATATTTAAAGTTGTAGCATTTTAAAATCTGCGCATCCTCAAAAGTAAAAAAGGAGAAAATCTAATTTACAGATTTCAATCGAATTTCACTGAAAGATGCTTCACATATACATGTAAAACCTAATCTACTTACAACATTACTGACAAATTTTAAAGAATTGTAAGTTTAGTGTGAGAAATGAGTTATCGCGTCGATTATCAGCACTGTCCGCAGTCTGGCATTTAAACACGGCCCTTATCATCATTGAGTCACTTGACTGATCTCTGTTCCTATTTATAATAATCACTGATTATTTCAGTCAGTTCTGTTATGTTGACTAAACATCTTTTTGTTAATGTCATTTATTAGGTCATTTAAATATTTTCTAATTTTTTCCGCTGTCATCTGTACAGAGTGTACAGAGCTCTCTTCTCTGTTTTGTAGATGAGGTGACAGTGCAGGAACATTGCATACATTTCAAGATTCAGGATCTGATTACAAACACAATTGATCAGGATATGCCATATAGCTTATACAACAACTTTCTTAAAGCCTGGCATTCAGTGTGTGAGGAGATCACACTTATCTAGCAAGGGTTCAGACAGACTGAACATTTACTGCTGCGTTTAGTAAAGTGGTTCAGTTTGAGCCATGAGCTTTTCCCAGCTTACAAGGTGAGGGAAATAAATTTCCACATTGGTTTGATAAGATATATTTATGCAGGTGTCAAAGCTTTGTAGAATTTTAGTGATAATGAGCTGTTAAGTCTTAGTCCTCACTGTCGCTCTTGTTTTGTGGCTGTTGTGACACCAAATTTCCCCTTAGGGATCAATAAAGTACTCTCTATTACATGATCCACTGCAACCCTGTCCAAGATAAAGTGGTTACTGAACTTGATCACATGATCCTCTGCAACCCAGTCCAGGATAAAGTGGTTACTGACACTGATCCAATGATCCACTGCAACCCTGTCCAGGATAAAGTGGTTACTGAACTTGATCACATGATCCTTTGCAATCCTGTCCAGGATAAAGTGGTTACTGAACTTGATTACATGATCAACTGCAAACCTGTCCAGGATAAAGTGGTTACTGACACTGATCCAATGATCCACTGCAACCCAGTCTAAGATAAAGTGGTTACTGAACTTGATCACATGATCCACTGCAACCCTGTCCAGGATAAAGTGGTTACTGAACTTGATCACATGATCCACTGCAATCCAGTCCAGGATAAAGTGGTTACTGAACTTGATCACATGATCCACTGCAACCCTGTCCAGGATAAAGTGGTTACTGAACTTGATCACATGATCCACTGCAATCCAGTCCAGGATAAAGTGGTTACTGAACTTGATCACATGATCCACTGCAATCTTATCCAGGATAAAGTGGTTACTGAACTTGATCACATGATCCTCTGCAATCTTATCCAGGATAAAGTGGTTACTGAACTTGATCACATGATCCACTGCAACCCTGTCCAGGATAAAGTGGTTACTGAACTTGATCACATGATCCACTGCAATCCAGTCCAGGATAAAGTGGTTACTGAACTTGATCACATGATCCTCTGCAATCCTGTCCAGGATCAAGTGGTTACTGAACTTGATCACATGATCCACTGCAACCCTGTCCAGGATAAAGTGGTTACTGACACTGATCCAATGATCCACTGAAATCCTGTCCTGGATTACTGAAAATGAAGCTGTTATTAAAAAGTAATGAGTAAATAATATCTGGTCACTTTAAATAAATGTGATTAAACCAGTGCCAGACACACTCATGTTTCATGTCTGTGTTCTTAATAAAAAGCTCTTAGCAACAAGAATTATTGTGATTTTAATAAACTTAGGAATGGGTCTTTTAATAGGACTATGTTACAATTTTATTTTTAAACTCTACAAACACAAGAACAGTTACTCAGTGTGAGTGGTTTGGGTTTTGAATGGAAGATAAAAAGCTTTGATGGCACCAGTAAATAAATATGATGATCCATATTTTCCTAATATTTGAATTGCCATTAAATGATTACATTTAAGGAATTAATGTGGAATTTATTAGGGAATGGATCTGGCTTGCCAAAACCGCTGGCACAGAGTGTAGAGTATAGCGTCCTGGCCTTGGACTTTTATTATATGGGTTTGTATGAGTGGGTTATTTTTCACAGCTTCACCCTTCAGCTTGTGGACCGTCAGATAGCTGCTAGTTAGTTAATAAGTTAGCGTTGGCTGAACACTGAAGTGACAAAGACCTGGTTCTGGTTTCGAAAATGGGGGCTTGTATGGCGTTATGTTCACTGGCAAGCTGTGTAAGTGTTTTGTTTACTCAGACGGAAGGTAGCTGACTAGCTTTGCTAAGAGGCAGCTCTGTAGAAATGTATTGTTTACTGACTTAGCTAGTATTTGGTTTAATTTAACTGGTTCATGTAACTTTTAACGAGTTTAACTAGTTAAACACAGTGTTTACTGTGTAACAGCGTAACATTTCTAGCATGATTAGTAGTTTGTTTACATGTGACAGGGTTAGCTAGAGGGTTCATCCGAAATGGCTTCCTGTTTACTTTATAGCTCTATAGAAAAGGGGTATATATATATATATATATATATATATATATATATATATAAAATGTGTGTGTGTGTGTGTGTGTGTGTGTCCATTTAGGATTCAGCTTTCCTCCTGTTTCTTCTGTGTTTATAAAGATTTTGAACAGAGCCCCACTGATTTTTTTTCAACCCCTTTATACACAGTTAACTATTTTTATTTGTTAAATATATATTCTGTAATTAATTGCTATACATCTCTTTCACTGTCACTGTAAATCCGAGACAATCCTGAATGGCTGCTTTTGGGTTTCTGCATAAAACTGTCCTCTTGCTATCATAAGACAGGCCTGTAACTCAGACAGGCGTGTGAATTACACTCCAGATGAAATCTCAGAGCGTATTTATATACAGCACGGTGAAGATTTTGTGAGAATTGCTGTGAACCGTGTCAGTAGATTAAGAATACAGTGCACTTTGTTCCACTCCTCCACCTCTGCCTCCTGAGTCAGGAAGTGATTCATTGTAGGCTGACCTGTTTGTCATTGTTGTCCATGTAAACATTAGAGAATGCTGATGTGAGTTTATTGAAATGTGATTATTATTTTTTTATCTATAATTCTCTAGGCATCATGTTTGTGTGGCTCAGCCCCATGTATTCTCTGTGGGTGCTGTCCATCATCCAACAACTCTACAGTCACGCGGCTGATCTTCTCCTTCTTCCTGTTGC
This sequence comes from Pangasianodon hypophthalmus, assembly GCF_027358585.1. Classification (NCBI taxonomy): domain Eukaryota; kingdom Metazoa; phylum Chordata; class Actinopteri; order Siluriformes; family Pangasiidae; genus Pangasianodon; species Pangasianodon hypophthalmus. The sequence goes on from NC_069710.1 coordinate 1,422,590, forward strand.
TGGGCACGCTCGTGTCTATAATTATGATACTTCCTGGCATGGAGACTCAGCTTCGTAAGGTGAGAACGGCATCATCCCATCTGTGCTTTTTGATGCGGTGGTATTTTATATTTCCTACTTATTTTTGTGATATTCCTCCAGATTCCTGGTTTCTGTCAAGGTGGGAGTACTATACCAGGGCTCGAGAACCAGTTTAACTGTGATGTGATTGTGGGCTACAAATCCGTGTACCGCATGTGCTTTGCCATGGCTTGTTTCTTCTTCTTCTTTGCTGCCATCATGATTCGTGTACGGAACAGCAAAGATCCTCGGGCTGCTATTCAGAACGGGTGAGCTGTAGAATTACTGCACCTTGTATGATGTCTGAGATGATGATTGCGTTGTGGAAAAGTGCAGCGTCTCATATTTCCCATAATCGTGTAGTATTGTAGTCTAAATTTATCAACACTGTTGGTTTTATGTTTACAGATTCTGGTTCTTCAAGTTTCTAATCTTGGTGGGGATCACTGTTGGAGCCTTCTTTATTCCTGATGGAACATTTCATAATGGTAGGTCTAGTGGAGTGTAAATATTGTGAAGTAGATTATCTACATCACAAAACAGCTTCAGACGGCAAATGAAAGTTTGTATAGAACCAGAAACTGCATTATGAGGATATCGCCTGTAGTATTCACCACCCTTGAACTTTTCCACAGTTTTTAGCGTTCAAAACTGGAATTTTTCTTCATCTTTTAGAAGTTGAAGATTTCAAGAGGGACCATCTGGTTCTTAGTCACCTCTCTTACCAAGACTCTTCTCCCCCGATTGCTCAGTTTGGCGGGGCGGCCAACTCTAGGAAGAGTCCTTGTTGTTCCAAACTTCTTCCATTTAAGAATTATGGAGGCCGTTGTGCTCTTGGGAACCTTCAGTGCAGCAGAATTTTTTTGTAGCGTTCCCCAGATCTGTGCCTCCTGTCTCTGAGCTCTGCAGGCAGTTCCTTTGACCTCATGACTTGGTTTTTGCTCTGATATGCATTTTAGCTGTTAGACCTTACATAGACCGGTGTGTGCCTTTCCAAATCATGTCCAATCAATTGAATTTGCCACATGTGGACTCCAGTCAAAGTGTAGAAACATCTCAGAGATGATCCAGAGAAATAGGACGCACTAGCATAGCAAAGGGTCTGAATACTTATGTCAATGTGATATTTCAGTTTTGTTTTGTTTTTTAATTTAATTTGCAAAGTTATCACAAATCTGGTTATTACTTTGTCATTATGGGGTATGGAGTGTAGATTTAAAAAAAATTTTAGTACAAGGCTGCAACATAACAAAATATGAAAAAACAAAGGGGTCTGAATACTTTCTGAATGCACTGTATGGCCAAAAGTATGTGGACACCTGACCATTACACCCATATGCGGTCCTTCCGAAAACACACAGTTGTCTATAATGTCTTTATATGCTGTAGCATTAAGATTTCCTTTCATTGGAACTAAGAGGCCCAAACCTGTTCCAGCATGACAGTACGCCTGTGCGCAAAGCGAGCTCCATGAAGACATGGTGTGTGAAGGTTGGAGTGGAAGAACTCGAGTGTCCTGCACAGAGCCCTGACCTCAACCCCACTGAACTCCTTTGGTGTTTGAACTGGATCACTGTGCGCCAGGCCTTCTTATCCAACATCAGTGCCCAACATACTGATGCTCCTGTTGATGAATGAGCACAAAACCCCAGAGCCACACTTCCATAATGTAGTGGAAAGCCTTCCTAGAAGAGTGGAGGCTGTTGTAGCAGAAAAAGGGGGACCGACTTTAGAATAGCATGTTCAACAAGCACATCTGGGTACGATGGTCAGGTGTTCACATACCTTTGGCCCTACAGCATATGTATCTATATGGCCTATTTGGTGTAGATTCATGGCATATAATCCCAATTAAGTCCATTAAAGGTTGAGGTTGTAACACAAGATATAGATATAGAAGGATTTGGGGTTGGGGTGGTCTAAATACTTATGCCATTCATTGTTTTGTTTACTGATCGTATGCTGAAGTTGCTCTGTGATGTAGTTATTGCATATCATTGTATTTAAAAAGTATATTCCTAAATTCTGCATGCCGTGACAAAACAGGAGATGGCAGCATTACTTCAGCAGGCAGTAATCACAGACTAGGTAACCATTGTGGAGAAGTGGTGTTGCATTTTGACTGATTTGAAAATGTTTTCAGGTGGCTAGGAGGTAATCATTTTTAATGAGGTTTTTGAGATTTGTGGATATGGTCCTAGAAATAGGACAAGATGTTATTGTGTGCCTCATTGTATTAGTACCTGCTATTTCACGCACAAATGACTCATCCTGAGGGAAATTAAAGAAACTCAGGCGCATTATAGAGAATTCAGAGCTGGGTTTTATTACTTGGCGGCTGCTTTTCAAATATAAACTACACCGTAGTGACAACTTTTTAGTGCTTTACTTGGTGAGTTATTGTTTATGAGGTCAGCAAATAATTCTCTCGTTTTTATTTCTGTTCCTCTGTGAGTATGGTTTATGTAGAATAACACATCTGATAATAAATAAATAAATAAATAAATAAATAAAGCAGTGTATGAGATGTAAAAAAGCACAGAAGTGTGTAGAGCATGTGGTCCAAGATCCACCAATCTAGTTAATCATTGTTTATAACTAATGTTCCCAAGTCATTTTATATATCTTGACCTTTCTTCTTGCTGTGTGTGTATACAGTGTGGTTCTACTTTGGCATTGTGGGCTCCTTCATGTTCATCCTGATCCAGCTGATCCTGCTGATTGACTTTGCCCACTCGTGGAATGAGGTGTGGGTAAGGAACGCCGAGGAGGGCAACAGCAAAGGCTGGTATTTCGGTACGGCTGGGAATTTCCTTTTGATGGCATTTCTTAGGGTGTATCCATACCTGAGGTGTAAACTGAGAATGCGGTTTGTTTGTGTATAGGCCTCTTATTCTTTACCATCCTGCACTATGCCCTGGCTTTTGCTGCTGTGGTGCTTTTCTATCTGTACTACACCAAACCTGACGGCTGCACCGAGCACAAGGTCTTCATCAGCCTGAACCTCATCTTCTGTATCATCGTCTCTGTGGTGTCCATTTTGCCCAAAGTACAGGTATGATCATAGGACACTACACTCGCTATTGGCCTTATCGGATGTACATCCTGCTATTTTAATGAGATGGGCTTTGATGTAGTAAGGAATGCCGTTTTCATGTTCCTCACAGTTTCAGCTTGGAGAAGTGGACGTAATTAATATGCTGTTTGCACTTGAACATGAACGTGCAGTGTACTTTCACGCCGACGATTTGCCTTTGCTAAATACAAGTTATTGCTGATGTTTCTTGAATGTAGACACTCTGTGTTATTAAGAATTCATGAAAAGTTTTGTGACTGGCACAAAATCTCCTGCCAGTAAGGCTTGATAGTCACCTCGATCACAGCTTTGACACCTTGCAAATTTGAAGATTGATTCAGTAGTCTCCAGAATATTGTGCATAGATCAAAATCTTAATAAATAATCCTGCAGTTAATATTTGTCAAGGGTTGCAACAACTGATGAAACTGACAGCTGTTTGTTGTGTGCACCTTATAGTTACAAAACAATTACTAAACTGTAGCATTTACTGCTTTTGGTCTGAAATAGAGCATAGGTTCTCAAACTATTTGCAGTCAGGGACCCCTTACTGTGTCAAATAGTTTAGTCTCGGTTTTTCTTTACCTTGTGTGTCACAGGATGCCTCTCCACAATCTGGTCTGCTCCAGTCATCGCTCATCAGTTTGTACACCATGTACGTCACCTGGTCTGCCATGACCAACAACCCTAGTAAGTTCTTCACAAGATACCAGTAGTGTTTTTCATGGTTGTTTAAGTTCTGTGTTTATATTATATATAAAATTATAATCTTTAACTTCCTCAGGTTAATGGATTTGGGAACGTGAGTATCATGCTGTAGAGTAGGCTTGTGATCTGATCCCCGGATGTATCCTGTTGCGTCCTGTTAATTTATGGCCTTGAGAGAAGGGCTTGTTTATCTAGTTTGCTCTAGCTATCCCCCAGTAAACATATGCATATACATATGCGCAAAGACTTCCTACAGGATTTATATACAATACTGTGCAAAAGTTTTACGCAACATGATTTTATTCATGCAGATTTTGTCTTGGGTGTTTTTGTTATGACTTCTGAATTATTGGGACAGGTTTCTTTTCCAACAAAAATTAAATGTTACAAACACTTTTGTACATCAGTAAAGAAAGTAACGTATAACATAACAGACCACTTATCAGAGAAAAAAACATAATGAAGACTGTCAGGGATTACCTGAAAAAACAAGCAAGTGTGACAGTCCAAGTCTCTAGAGGAACTGTAGCAGGTTTTCCAAGATGCTTCGAAGAACTTACCTGCCAATATTCTCCTAAAAGTGCACAAAGTGTACCTGAGACTACGGATTCATTTTTCAAGGCAACGGTACACCAGATAGTGCCATGTATTAAAGTTTACTGCTCTTAATAGTAGATTTTTATGTAGAAGATCTTTAATTTCATTATTTGTGAACGCATCTTTGGTTTACTGCACTTCTCATGTGCCTAAGACTTTTGGACAGTACTGTACATACTGAATATATGGGAGGAGCTGTTTTATGAACTTCTATGTAGCCTTATTACAGTAACAGGAATAATGCATATAATGGAGTGCTTTTGTAAGGAAACCTCCTGTAGGAACTCTGTCATAGTGCTTTTCCAGTGTTACTGCTCTGAATCTGTTTTATATACATGTTTTATAATGCCTTTTAATTATACCTCATGTAGTGAGTACACACAGTGAATGTGAAGCCATTTTGGGATTAGACTGAAGTTTAAGATGGTGATTTTTACATAAGTAAGAAGAGTTAAAATAACTATTAAGTAAATAGCTTTTAATTTGAGAAGAGAAAGAAGCATTGTCAGACAGTCGCTATACTACTGATATTTGCTGTGCCATGCTGTCTGGTAGAAAAGCTGTTCTAGCCGGAGTTCTTCTCAGGACAATTCTGTGACAATTGTGTATCATCTATTAATACTTTGTACAATTCCTAGCTCAACAAATATATCCCTGTTTGGCACGTTAGGTGCTTGGAACAGACAGTTAACCAAATTCATTAAAGATACTTATATAGTTATAGTATAGCCTCAATTTAAAAAAATGTGTTAACCTAATGTAGCAGTGTTATTATATGCATTATTCCTGTTCATATAATACAGATTATGCTGTAGGTTTCTATGCCTCCTCTTGATTTGGGACGTGTGTGAATTTCTCTTAGATCGGGAGTGTAACCCCAGCCTGTTGAGCCTGGTGTCCAATGTGAGCATCAGCACTACACAGCCCACACCAACCAGTGCCCCGGGCATCGTGCAGTGGTGGGACGCTCAGGGCATAGTGGGGCTCGTCATCTTCCTCTTTTGCACTTTTTATGCCAGGTACAACATGCCAGTCAATCAATTAATGTGATCAAATCCTCTAATGATGCATTAGTGTCACATATTCACTTGATTAACCTTTACTGTGAACATTATGATGCTGTGGTAAAGATGCCGTTCCTCTGATGCAAAGATGTGGCTTTGGTTGGGAATGTTTCAGATATGTTTCTAGATGTTTCACAAGTTCTAAGACAATATGAGTCGACGAAAGAAAATGCTAAAAGCTGTGTGTTTCTATCTGCTGCTGAGAGAGGAGTCCCCTCTCTCACCCAGTTAATATGGACCTTTAACCTTTCTCCCAGTCTTTGGTATAGGGGTTGCAAGACTATTCAAATTTTACTAGTTGTCCAGTAATTCAAAAAGTAGTCTACTAATCATCATCTCCAAAGTTAAAGCAACTGATTCAGGAAGGTGCTATTTTTGTGGCTTTTTTTTTTATTAGTGCAGTGAAATGTGAATATACAGCAGCTTTATATCTAAGAACCTTTCACTTAACAGCCATAGACAAATTACAATCACATTTAGCTTCAGTGCTTTTTTTTTTTTAAGTCTACACTTAATGACAAACATGAATACGTAGTGCAACATGCAGAATAATCAATCTGTGTATCATTGTGTATCAGTGGTACCAAGTCACCACTCATGCTTTTATATAGCTTAAGGGCTAATTAAAATATTAAGGACAACAAAATAACTGGGAGGAATTAAAAAAAAAATCTCTGTGCGCACATCTCCACTTCAACGTGACATGGAAGTGTTAATATTCCCTTAAAGCAAAGGGGGGAAAAGAGACTTCTATCGTAGTCTTACACAATATACATGTGACTGCAGAATTTATTTTATCTAGTCTGAAATATTTAGGCTAACAAACTACATTTAGCCTGCTTTCTTTACTGTCTGCCTTTATTTCTTTACCATCAGCCTCGCTGTTTTGTTTTGTTTTTTCCACCTCCCTGACTAGTCGAGAGCTCCCCGTATCCCTGTAGCATATGTACTGGTCAGCAAATCAGCTAGTCTGAGTCTCCTCTAATTTGGTGTAAAGTAAGAGATGGTTGAGTGTGCTGTTGTCAACATTTTCCTGACCAAGCACTCCTTCTGTCTGTGCACAGTATCCGCTCATCCAGTAATGCTCAGGTGAACAGGCTGATGCAAACAGAGGAGGGTCGCGGCTCAGATGTGGAGGGACCGGTGGGAGAGGATGGCCTGCGGCGAGTGGTGGATAACGAGGAGGATGGCGTCACCTATAGTTACTCATTCTTTCACTTTCACCTCTTCCTGGCCTCACTCTACATCATGATGACCCTCACCAACTGGTACAAGTAAGTGGGTCTGTTGTACTTGTATTGTATCGGATAAAGACTTGAAGGTGATTCTCCTTCTGTAATGGCTAGTAGCAGGAAATGAAGGTGTTGTGCTCTTGAGGACATTCTAGGAGCAACGGCTGAATGGTAGGAAATTCCCTGGTGTTTATACAGCTGTGTATGATGTCATTAAAATTAGTCACATGACTAATCGGTCATCTTTCCAAATATTCCATGAGTGGAAGCCTTGGAAATCTGGTTTGTAACTGAAACAATAGGGCGACAGTTCCTAGGGTGTGTCTTCATTATGACTCTTTCACCAAAGTCAGAGCTGAAACCATGAAAACGTGACATTTATATCTAGATTTTCAAAATCATAAAATTAAAGCTTTATATCTTTGTGTGCTGACCTTAAGAAAGTCTTTTATAAAATTTGGAACCTGTTGAATGGCTGTATATGTGCAGAAATGAGCTTTTTTCCATATTTAATGTTGGCACGTGTTAGGTGAAAGGTTAAATGTATCATTATATCAGTAGGAGTAAACAACATATTGACAGGAGTTAGTAACAAACGCGCTAGCTGTAAATACAAACAGTCCACTTAAAAATCTTAAAAATAAAAAAAATATGAGACAGTGGATGGAGAACCAGAATATGCTCTTTGTTCGCCATGTTGGAGTGATGAGTATTACTGTACAAACTTTGCTGAACAGCTCCAGCCCACACAATTCTAAATAAAGTTTACTGTGAATAGAAAATTAGAGGTGTGTGTGTGTGAGGATTTATGCTCATGTACACAAGTGAGAACATTTACCTACAGTGTATTTAAAAAATGCAGCAGGACAGATGGAGGAGCATTTTTCCAGCTGTACATCTCACACTGCTGCCATGGATTCAAACATCACATAAAATAGAAGTGTAATATGTTTGGTGAGATGTGGCCAGGACCAGGTTTGGCAGTGGAAAAGTGACTGTTGAAGTTTTGAGGTGTGAAATGGAGTGAAACTGTGCCAGTTGGTGAGTCAAGATAAAATGTCTGCTTTCCAGGAAATGAGTAATTGTGAAGGAACTAAGGAATCAAATGGCTTTGTTGAACTGGAAATATCTATCCCAGTGCAGTTGGATGAAGGGTGTCTGTGACCTGGTAGTTTTTTTAAATAATGCTAATAGTGAACTGCAGTAAAGCTGCCCTATGTATAAGTAGCTAAATGTTTTCATGATTTAATACCCAAGTTCAAATGCTATACGGCTCCAACGCATTAAGCACGTGTATTATCGTTCTTTCTCTTTTCTTCTCGCAGGCCTGACACTACCACCCAGGCCATGCAGAGCAGCATGCCTGCAGTGTGGGTGAAGATCTGCTCCAGCTGGTTGGGACTGGCTCTGTACCTTTGGACTCTTCTGGCCCCAGTCCTCCTCCCCAACCGAGATTTCAGCTGAGCCATGTTTCTTCCTTACATTGGGGGTGTGTGTGTGCATGTATATCATAGTGGAGCGTGCTACTTCTCTTCTTAATGTTGTGGAGTTGTAGCCGTCAACACAGAGAGTGTATATACTTATAGGATAAATGGTTGAAGTATGTGTTCTTCATATATCTGTGTCCCAACAGGTCTTCTCTAACTTGGTTTCAGATTTCATTAGGATTGTAAGTGCATTTCATGAAGTCTCTCTCCTGGTGAACTTGTTTCCCGTCATGAAAATAGCCATAGTAGCTGGCATGGTGTTAAATTACAAACAAACAAAACTCTTTACTGGTGCAATTTTATGCTCGTATCTTTATATTCTTGTTACTTGTATTCTTAAAGGGACAACTCAAACCCCCTCCTGAGACAAAAGGTGATGGTGCGGTACTGTTCAACAGTCCATTTCCTTTAGTGATCTAGCCACGAATATGAGTCTGCATGTTACTGCTGCTACAAACCTTCTCTACCTAAAGTGAAAACAGTCTTTACTGGAGGCTCATTTCTCTGTCGGGGTTGAATATTTCACATTAGTCAAGCACTTTGTCCTGAAGCAGTTTCAGCATGGATGAGAACATGTGATACAGAACTTGCTGATGGCCATGGGGCTGTCAGAAGGGGTTGTTTATTTCCGGCCCTTACTGGAGCCCCATGGAGGCAGTGTGTGGGAGAGATAAGCACACCCTACACTATTGCAACACATACTGCATCACACTTGCTCAGAACTGTAATATTAAACACTGATCTGTATTACAAACATGGTGGTGATAGTGGTGCTTTTTCACCCTGTGTTGCAGTAGATCTTGGACAGATAATCCAACATGCAAACAAAAACTGTGCTATAGAGTGTCACGCAATAACTCATACATTATATCAGTGCTGGTAGGCCATGTTTGTAGTGGACTGTAGTGGTAAAGTTTCATTTCTAAAGGTTAACTATGTAAAACTATGCATGCACTAAAACATTTCACTTCTAAATCCAAGGTTTCATTGTTGACGGCAACTAAACAAGATGCTCTGATCTTTTATCCTAGAAGTTTGGTACTACAATGCATAGATTTGCTGAGCAGTCACTTTTTTTTAATTCATTTCTTCTTGTTTGCTTTTGATATTGTGAAATAGGTGTGTGGATATATGATTTTTGTTAAGTGTTTTTGTTAAACATTTCCTGTTCAAATTTCATGTAATTTTTTATCATTACTTATGGAAAGGCCTTCCTCTTTTTTTTTTAAACATATTTTGCACTGTATGTACACTGTTTTTCGTTCAAGTACATATTGGTGGTTGAAAGTGATGGCACTTTTTAGATTTAAATATTGTAGATTTTGAATCCTATTGTCCAGTGACTGAAGGTTTCTTGTCATGAATCTGTGGAGTATCCTATGAACTCGATTTAACTTCAGAGTGTTCTGGGTGTTTTTTTTTCTTTTTCTTTACATAAGTATTGTAAATGGTGAGATGTATTGATGCATTCAGAACCGTCCTCATGGTCACATTGGAAAGAATGCAATATTAATAAATAAGCATGTAAATGCATCTGGTATATTTTGCCCAGAGTAGCCAGTTAACACAAGCATCCTAGTGCACTCATGGTATTTATTTAGAAGCAACCTGCAAGGTTTTCAGTGGTGTCGAAACACTAAAAGTGCCTTAATTGATAACCTGGCTTATCAACAACGTCCAGGCCTGGACCCAGACCTGAAGACACAAGTGCCTTGCTTGATTTATACCATCCAAAAGGAACAGTTATGGCATTGCACATTGTTCAAACATAGTGATTTATTGTAGTTTGATCTGCATGTGGCAATTCTGAATACTTCAATAAAACCGCTCTACAGCTAATGAATGTGTTTCTGTCTGTCCTCCCTCTGTGATGTGTAGCAGGTATGATGCATTATGTCTGTTTGGAGAGATGAGATTTGATGTGTCCACTAGGTGGAACTGAGGTACTGCTCATATCTGTTAGGAAGCTGGAAGAAGAATTTCACAAAATATCCAAGATATCCAAGATACTGTGATGATTATTTATACAGAGAAGGCACAGTTAAAATGCCTACTGTGCTCAATTAATGAGCAAATAAGCTTTTCATTGATCTTGATAATCAAGGATGAACTTTAAACGAGAGTGTGGTGGATTTTTTTTTGTAACGAAATGGTGTGTACAATGGGTTCTCCATGTACAAGCATATCTTTCTTATCACTTTTCCTCTTTGCCCTTTTTAAATGTGTTTTTGTGTTTAAGCTGTTAGGCTTCATCCGTTTTCGGTCTCAGGACCTCACTTTGGCCCCACTGAGCATAAAACCGTTTTTCATTTACAAGCAATTACCGCTCTCACACTTCTGAGGCGTTTGGCGTGATACACAGCTGAAATGAACCGTCCATGGCTAAGAAAAACACAGGCGTATAAATTTTAGGAATGGTTCCGTTTCAAAGCAGCGAGACAAAATATAATTATGTTTGGTAAATTCCACAGGCTTGGAACTGGGCTTGTTTTAGGTGGCTAGAACACAAAGAGGATATTAAACATATTCACTGCTTTAAAATGTGCAATCTGAAATTGTGTACATTTAAACCACATAACTGAACAAATTGTTGCTTATTTTTATCAAACAGTAATACAGTGTCCATGTTTGCAGGTACTTTCACCCCATCACATGTGAAATGGTACAGTCCATCCCTCTGGTTTTGGAAACACAGCAGTGTGTAATGTGATGAGTTCTTGTTCTACTACATTGTTCTTGTCAAATCTGTGTGAGCAGTTAGACTTGTGTTTCTCAATCTCAGCCTTGGAAGTACCACCACTGTGAACTTTTCTCTGGTCCAAATTTAACCAATCAGCTAATTAATAAGCCTAAATTAGGTTGGACTGGGTGAGTTAAAGGAGGGAAAACACCAGAATGTGCAAGATGGTAGCACTCCAGGACCAGGATTGATGAACACCAACTGAATCTTATCAGAACATTTACCATAGCCAAGAACACCATTATTACATTTAACATGCTCAGTGTTGCTATTCATTTGCTATGTGAACGTATTCCAATTTAAATGTTGAAAGTTAATTTGTTCTTTTCAGCAGACTGTTTAGCAAGTGTAATTAAAGACAAGTTGCTTTTTCAAAAATACAAATGGGTTCCTAAAATTAGAGAAGAAATGAAGGAGTGTCATGTCATTATGAGCATTAGTCTAACACAGTGTACAGTATATGAAGAAAATCAACAACGAGGAGTCAGTAGTTCATTGCTGCCAAGTAGCTGAACACTCCATTTTTGTCTGGCTCAGAAGAGGGAAAAAAACTCCTTCTGCACCAGTCTGCTCCAAACACTCAGGTGAAGAATAAAGTTACCCTGGCATATTCATTACATTTGGCTTCCATCCTCATTTTCTTGTACTCACGGGTTTATACTTCCTGGAAGCTCAGACCTATGCTGGGCTGTGACCCAATAAACCAGAACTCAGACGACGCAGCAAAACCAACGGTTTTTGGCACTGACTACAAAAAAGATCAGATGAGGTCAAAGACTATTGCAGCTGTTGAACATGTATTAGCGTTGCCAAAATCAACACCACACTGTCTGGTGGAAGGTCTTGGGAAGAGTAACTCAGCCGACTGCTTGATCAGTCTAACACATTATTAATCAGTGCGATTCCATGAAACACACTAATTATCTGCTTTTCATCATCAGTCCAAATACAGTGTTACCAAATGCTCATTAACATCCTTTATTGAAGTGCAGCGTTTTAGGGAAGACAGCATCTCGAGGCTGGTGATTCTTTAGGTGATACATCTCAAAAATATTTTCACTCTGTCTCACTTTACTCACATAGAGACATTTAAAAATAACACCGTCTTGAAGATAAGCGTCTGCACTTGTCTTAAAGCTAAGAGTCTATTGCTTTTCTCTTGTTGTTTAAATTTGCTTACAGTGACAAATTGTTATATGAGAAACAGGGTTATGCAGGGCTACTCTCTCCTTCTCTAATGTTGAATGCAACTATTTTCATTTCACAGTCAGGGATATCAGAGAAGTCATAATGTATCCTGTAAATAATCCTGCATGTACCATTTAATTATGCAAATATGCATCATTTTTGGTTACCTGATGCTAAATTTAAGAGGCTCTTTCATGAAGATGATGTCCTTATGAAGCTTGAATCGCTGGTGGGTGGACAGGAAATTTGTCATGATTGTAGAAATTACATGTGGTAACCACTTTACATAAGCATTCACATTCATTGAAGCCACGTCATTAATATTAACCTGGAACAATTACAGAGCTTTCTCTTTCATCATAGGGCGGAAATAATAATCAAGCTGGGGAACAAACAGAACTTATGATGAATGTTCTTTGTACCGACCTTCCTTTGCACTCGGTAATTCTCTTTGTTCTTAATCCAAACTTGCCAAACCAGCTCATTTATCCTGCCAGGGTAGGTTTTCATCAAAAATATTCATTTTGAGAAGGACTGCACAAACCATGCCCTAATTGTGAAATGACTGAGCGTGCCTGTCAGAGGTGTAATTGCATTCTAAGTGTAGGACCCAGACACATTGGATTACAGTGCAGTATGGAGCACAGCTAATTGAGTTTGGGCACTGCTGGCACATGTGCACTGAGAACATCTACCCGACATTACCACACTATTAGTTTCTTTAGGACATGGAGCCTGCATGCCAGTGTGGGTTTGTAAGGTTGGAGCAGTCTGATTAGCCTGAACCTGATGGATAGGAGTAGTTCAGCAGTGTTCAGTAAGAAGCATATACTGTACATGTACATATGCACATACTGTATATACTCTTTTAATATAAGCAGGAGCATTTATAGCTTATTAAAGTGCCACAGCACTAGGATCACAGTGTTAATGATAATGTAGTAATGGTGTGACATTTATTGTAGATGAGGCACTGCATATATTAGCAGTATTCATTGAATTTAAAAGCCTGATAAGAGCTGGATACGGTCTAAAGCGTATTAGAGCTAAAATACACATTGTTGATTTGCTTTTATTCTAACACGAATGCATATTAGATTAAGTCGTTTGTACATATTCTCTAAAAGAGAGAGAGAGAGAGAGAGAGAGAGAGATTCAACATCATTTTTTAGGACAACAATATCTGCCTTATTTTTCCTTCTCCCTCTGCAGCATTATTGAATATGTTAGTGTCACAGTAGCCTGCAGTACAGTCTCTCTGTTTCTCTCTCACTATTCCTTTAGTGTACACTGCGCAAGTGCAGCAGGCCTCTGAGGGGAGACTAATGTAGTTATATAATACTCACTGTGCTGGTCGTCTGCTTGAAGAGATGCAGGCAGGTAGCAGGATTACATAAGCCTGCAAGGATCATATTGTCAATGTGTGGCGCTCTCACACTGTACTGATCCCTCTGCTGCTCTGTCCATTCTTCTTTTTCTCTCTCTCTCTCTCTCTCTCTCTCTCTCACTCACCCCTTCAGGGTACAAAGCTTACCATGTTGGATATGAACATAAAACAGCAACACTGATGCCTTCCAAAGAGAATATAACTACATGTAGAGTACAAAGAGTTTCTGTGGTACACACACACACACACACACACACATACTTGAGTGCAGATGAAAATGAACCTAACAGAACAGCTATTTTAGATAACATCCCCTTCTCCCCCTACACACTTTACCCTCCATGCAGCACCATGTGTGAGTCAGCCTCGCGCCGTGGCTGCCATGACGATAGACACGCCGCCCCCTCATTCTCTGCAGGGAGTCTGAGCAGTGCTGGCATCCGATGACAAGGCCAGAGCCCGGAGAGCTGTGACTCATCACCTGAGTGCCAGGTGAACTTTACTGTGCGCTGCAGGAGCTCCAGAAGCCTGTCACCTCTTTTTCAACTCAGAGTGCCAAGTGATACACAACCACAGACTTTTTATCGACCGCTTTACCATTTTTTTCACTATAAAGTCTGCACATTTGCATATATTTCCTGACAATGAATATGCAATGATTTTTCTGCTCTGTGAGCAATGAGGAATCCTTTATGTGCACGTTTGCCCTCTAACCAAATGATCTCAGCACCATAAGAAATGAATCTGATGCAGCTTACAATGATAATGTTTGAATATTCAATTGAATTGGCTGAATTTAACCAGTAACTCTCATTGCTCACAGTTATACTACTTGAGTGTGACACATGTCATAAATACCGTCATGATGTCACTGACAAAATAAAAAAAAAAACACACACACACACAACCTCAGAACCTGCTTATAAATACTGTATATCATGGACTGTGCTACAGTTATGTATTTTATTACATTTAACAATTTAAACAGGCCGATGTCTCACAGTAGGTTATATGTGGAGAGGAAAGGGGTCTCTGGAGAGTGTTACAGGCAGAGTGAGTAACTCCATGCCAAACAGTGGGAGTGTGGGCGTGAGTAATTCCATCTCAAACAGACCATGGGAGAGCAAGAGAGAAAGAGGAAACAGTCGTGTCTGTACAATGCTGCCAAAGTAAACTGACAGGCTCCATGCTGCATAATTTGAGAGCAGAAGAGACAAATCTGACCTCCTGAAATGACAAGACACCCAACCAGTTGGCCCAGTAGAACTGGCTTGGCTTTAGGTTTTAGATGACAGGTAATTAATTCACTGCTTCAGCCTGCTTTGAGTGTTGCTCAATTTATGTCTTCCAACCTTAAAAAAAAATCCATTTTTATAGATCTGCACATGGGATATAAAATACTAGATCACCATCATCATCATCATCACTATCCATTCCTAGATCTACAGAGCATTGCTATACAAGAATATCAAAAGCAACAACATTGTATAGAGAATATCACACAAGACATTCAATTCTTCACGCTATTATAGTTTACATGAATCAGTAAGAATGAATAGTGTGCTTAACACAGCTGGGTCTTTAAGGGATGCTTTGTTAACATTAATGTCATATTAAATGGAGGATTTCGATGAAAGGAATGAGACATATATTCATTGTAACTGAAGTACCTCAGATCATCCTCTCATCTAAATCCCCCACTTATTAACGATTCATATACAGGGCTAACTGAAACAAAAGGTATGCCATATAATAGTTCCCATGTGGGCTATTTATCACGTAGGGCTGCATTAAATAGCCTTATCTCCAACTGAGGAAGCTAAACAGTGCCGGGGAGTAAGAGTGCGCAAGGGAATAAAAGAAAATGTGCTGACTTCAGCAACTGTCTCTTCACTGACACATGATATACTCACTCAAAAAAAAGTCGTCATTTCTTACATGAAAAAAAAAAAAAAGCTTTTTATCCAATAGACTTGATGTTGAGTGATTGCTGTACAAATCTTTCCCACTGACGTCCTTTTTCTCACTAATAGGACCCACTATGTATCAGTATGAGCGACAGAGGAAAGCTCTTGCCACCCCAATTGCCACCTGAACTCTGACCTCAAATCACATCTCTGACAAGTTTATTACCATTTTGCATAAGTTCTAAAAGTTCAGTAACTTTGAACTGGAAATTAAATGGACTCCCTCAGTACAGATTTATTTAATGAACATAATTTAAATATGTACAATAATATTTTGTCTATTTATTAGCACTTTAGAGCTTTCCTGAACTTTCCACAGACAGAACACATTAGGTCCAAGTCGACATTTATAGGCCTAATTAATTCAATTCGAAGGACCGGTGAAGGCAGCTAATGACTATAAGAAATCAATTATAATTATGATTCATTCATGCATCATCAGTAACCACTTTATCCTAATCATTGTTGCTGTGGATCCGGAGCCTATCCCGGGAACACTGGGTGTAAGGAGGGAGAATTCACCCTGGATGAGACCTGGATGAGGCACACACACAAACACACACACATTCACACACACATTCGCACACTCATTCACACATATGGGCAATTTAGCGTATATCCAATCTGCTTACAGGCATGTTTTCAGACAGTGGGAACAAACCAGAGAACCTGGAGGAAACCCACATGAAAAGAAGGAGAACATGCTCAACTCCACACAGACAGAAACCAGAGAACTGAACCGGACACCCTGGAGCTGTGAGGTGATAATAAATAGAATAAGTTTGATAATGTTGGGGTGTGATTTCCACTGCTGTAATTAAATTAAACAATCATGGATCCCCAGGGTATGCTTCACAGACCCCACAAATGGCCATGTCATTATGTGACTATTCATTTTGCACCCAGGAACAAATCAGCTATTGTGCAAATGGACCCTTGTCCTGTACATACAGTAATTAGATGGTTCCATCCCTTTCAGAAACCTAGCCACACCACTCACACACCACTGGCTGTACACTAGCAGCCCTAAGTAGAGGTTATCAAAGTGGGGTTCAAGGAGAAATTGTTTATCTCATGTGAATGTGAGCATATGAATGAAATAGATGGTTCCTATGCACTGTGAGATTCTCCATTCAAGAATGAAGAATGCTGCAAATTGGAATTTTTGGAATGTTCCATGACGTCATCTGACAGCGGCCTCAAGCGAGGGGGGGAAACGAAGCAAAAAAAAAAAAAACACACAGAGGAACCGTTTGAGCCAATGAGCGCCGTCTATTGGCGCCGCCTCATGAATATTAATGAGCATAGAACCTTTAAGAGCGTCCAGTGGAGGGAGGAAGGAGGGGGCGTGGCCCTCGGGGCGTCTCGTGCAGGGAGGTGCGGCGTGGTGCGGCGCGGTGCGAACTTGTTTTGCGTGGTTTGAGAGTGAGTGTTGTTGTGCTGCGCGGCTGAATGTCGGGATTGCGCTTCCCGTTTGACAAGGAGGAGGGGAAAGAAGGAACAGCCGAGACACACACAGAGAGAGAGAGAGAGAGAGAGAGAGGGAGAGAGAGAGAGAGAGAGAAGGGAAGCAGAAGTACTCACACGTCGTATGACAGGGATGCAGACCTCTGGAGTCGGTTGTGTCCGGAATAAATGCCCGCGGCAGTGAGGACAGCAGCCAGGTAAAGCCGGACACCTTCATCTTCCTCACTTCATGTCATTCGGAGCGCTTTTAAAGCGGACAGTAAGGACAGCTGTGTGTCTGAGCGGTGAATAGAAATGTCCTAGTGTCCTGCTAGATGCGGTGTTCAGTAGTGACATAACCTCAGAATTGCAATAGACCCCATAGAGGAATGTGAAAAGAGAGCAGAAAGCCAGCTGTGAGACTCGGAATGTACCATTAGTTTTGGGAAGGGTTGCTCGCGAGTGTGAAAATGGACTTCCTGTAACCCAGCTGGCTCTTTTGCAACGACAACGAATGACTCGTTTGTGTGCAATCTCCAAGTCAAGACGTGAGAAATGCAGGAGTGGAGCAAGCTAGTGAGAAAAGCCTGCTTCTAGTTGTGTCTCAGGCTGCAGTAGGCAGAAAGCTGGTTTTTGCTATCCAGTGGAGTGAAGACAGCACTGCAGGCTTTACATGTAACCTGGAAAGCACTGACTGCTGATATTCTTGGAAGTGACATGCACATTGGAAGTGCCAGGCAGTGTGTGAGCACTGGGAGTATTTATTTAACAGCAGTACTGCCATAACACAGATGACATACTGCCATTCTCCAGTAAAGTCCTCCAGCTAACAGGTTAATTGTCCACTCCTGTCTACAAATATTTAATGAAGTTTATACATTGTTCATTCAGTCAAATTGCAGCTCCTCAAGTGACAAACCGAGCTCTCTGAGCAAAGCATCCTGTTTTTATCAGACTACATTACTGCAAATCCTACCCTTTCTTTCTTTCTTTCTTTCTTTTCTTTTTTCTCTTCACTTTATATGTGACGCCTAAATGTACATTAACATACCTCAGGCCCCAGTGCAGATCACGTTCGTCTATCGTCCCTGCGCTCTAGTTAAACTCAGTCTGTTATTTTTGGGAAAGTTTAAAGAGTTTAAACATTCAGGTGAGGATTTCTTGCCCTTGATACCATTCACCCACCGCGTCTCCTGTTATGTGTCCTGTGCTGAGCGTCTTTATGCCCATCCAAGGCAAGTAGTGTGAGCAAACGAACAGAAATACTACAACACAGTTCATTTTTATTACCAGACACAGAGCTCGCTCAGTGAGACTCATTATATTATATTATATTATGTTATGTTATGTGGCTCAGACAGGGGCCAAGCGCTCAAGATGACTTCAACCTCACAGTGCCAAATAATTATAAATTATAAAAAGTCTTGTTAACTAACCGTTGGCTTATATTGCTTTAAATATTGGGGAAAAAATCGTGTACAGAACCAGAATCGGCTGCGTTTTTTCCTCAGATTGGAGCAATATTTTATAGCCTACTTGTCTACGCATCAGGCATTGTCATGGAAATTTGATCAAGTCAATCAAGCGTTTTAGATTTCAGAGTATGCAGAGTATCATTTTCTTTATCGTAATTTTATCTGGTTCCTGATTTTTCTCTTTTTTTCAGCAGGTTACAGTTGACACCTTAAGAGTTTTATTAACAATCAGTCTCTCTCCATTTGTTGGAGATTATAACAAACAAAATCATTTAAATGGATTCTGTCCCTGTGCTGTCAGTTTGCTCTGACAGACAAGCCGCGGTAGATTATAAATAAAATGACTTTGAATTGGATTTTATGCCAGACTTTTGGAGACATCTGTTAAGGTCACAGGAATTGTAATGAGCACTGCTTGCTTTCTTAAGCAAGATGTGACACCACTGCTGTTTTGTTTGCTCATTACACTTGGGTTTTGTAGAACTAGCACTGTACTCATTGGCTGAATCAGCCGCATTATGAATGCTAATACGCTGTTATGCTTGAACGTGCAAAATGGGGCATTTGAATGAAAATTTGTCAACATAAAACTGAATGTCAGTGTTTTTCTGTGTCAGTCTGTGTTTTTACTGATGCGCCCATACACACTGCCTGACAGATGTTTCAGGGACACCTTGCTTTTCACAGTGGTTTTAATAAAAGGTTTTATTAGTTTTTATTAGTTATTTGGCAATAACTTTGAGAAAATCAATGATGACATATACAATGACATATAAATAGTAATTATATTTGACAGTTAGTTTATTATTTACTTGAAAAAAAAACTCCTTTAGCTGCCATTACTGTCGCACACTTAGATAACAGGCCTTCCTGGAAGTTGATAGGGAAGAATTTTCACTTTTCGATTCACGGCCTCTCACAGCAGCTCGAGTGGTTTAAGGTCTGGTGACTCGGCCAGTCTTTCCCTCACACACAGCTCCGTCTCTTTCCTCTCCAAATATCCTGCACAGCTCCGAGGTGTGCTTGAGGTTGTTGAAAATCAAACATGACTGGCAGTGTATGTCTATGAAGGTGTGTTCACTACTTCTCAGGCGTTATCTGCTGGAGATGAATGACCCTTGTTGCTTGTGATTGCGAGTGTTACTTGGCACTCTGACTTGTAAGATAATTTGCCTGACTGCTTCGGGAGTGGTGTTTTACCACTAACACTTACTTAAACTCTTGTGTTTAGCTGTGGCTTTCTCTGATTGTCCCTACAATGATCTTGGATTTGTTTGTGGTCACTTGGGGGAAAATTGCAGCACATTTTTTATTTATTTTTTTTTTCCTGCTTGAACAGCTCTATGCTTGAATTGGATTCTGCCTCATTTGTATGTCACTTTGGAGAAAAGTGTTGTGAAATGAATAAATGTAATTATAATCGTACTGACATTGCATTTAATTTTTCAAGCTGGATATGAACAGATTTATTCGTAAATCTTTCACACAAGCATTTACACAAGAATTTTGATATTCGTGTAAATCCTGTAAATTTTGAAAAAAAAAATTCGTATCGTACCCGTGCTCCTGAGTGTGTGTATATTTACGCATAAGAAGAACTAAATGATGTAAACCTCGACTTGATCTACCTGCACAGCCATAAGCTGTAAACAAATGCCTCAGCTAAGGGAAGATTACGCGCTCGCTTGTTGTTATTAATATTATATATTATTAAATATTCTGATTGGCATAGTAATGAGTAAAATAGCTTCCTCTTCTGCCTTTCAGCTTTTAGCCTGTTCATGCATTTCCTGCTTCCAGTTGTCTGTGCACTTGAACTTTTTGTGGGCGTCACTACATGCACATGAGCTGTGTCAGAACGTGCTTTGCACTTTATGGGTTTATCAACATACACGTGTCAGTATGAAGAAAATCAGTGTTTCCAAGACGTTTGTAAATGGCTTGCTACGTGTACAAGTCGGCACTGCGGAGTCCTTTACTCTGCCTATTGGCCTGTTTTAAGAAGTTTGTTGCTCTGTGTCTTGCTCTGTTTGCACATGTTTGCACACGTGCACTTTGTGTAGTCCTGTGTAGATCTGTGTAGTCTTAGTTCTGTGTAGTCTCGTGTAGGTTTGTGTTGTTTTATGTCGCACCATGGTCCTGGAGAGACGTTGTTTTGTTTCACTATGTACCGGACCAGCTGTATATGGTTGAAAAGACAATAATGATAAACGAGGCCCACTGTTTTGGTACAGTGTTAGGCAGAAAGACTAGAGTGTTACAGATTTTGCAGAAAGCAGGGGCTGTCAGCTGGTGGATGCAGACCCTGCAAAGTTGTCAGTGGATCAAATCAAGCCTTTGGAAAAAAAAAAAAACTGTATGTATGGAAAAAAAACCCTCACTGTAGTTCAGTGACTCTAGTTTTTGAACTCAACCCCTGTGGATTCTGTAGCAGGTCCTTTCGGTTGGTTCTGGCCAATCACATGCATTTGTGTGAATTATTTAGCTGAAGACAGATCATTGAGATATGGAAGCATTTTTGCAGACTTTTATAGATTTGTTTTTATTGTATTTAGCCTCTTTGCTTTGATAGAGATGACATGGCTTAGAGATGAAAACAGAATGATGAAAGACAATTGGACAGAAAAGTGTTTATTCTCTGCGTCCAGTTCAAAACAGATGTGTCTCCTCTGTTCAGAGTCCATGGTGCTAATCAAAAGTGGTAAAGTGAAGCACCACTATGAAACAAAACATTACGCCTTTGAATTGTCTTATGTATACCCATAAATTAATAATTAATTGTTGAGTATGAAAAGGTAACTGTTGTCGCCATTCAGTCATGTTAGTTGCTTATCTAGATCTTTATAAGCAAGGAATTTTATGTAGTTCACAAATTTTAGTTGAATACTCCAAGTCTAAAATCAAGTTATAGCCTACATAATATATGGAATATTATTCTTATTGTTCAGCATTTTTAAACATTTTCTCTTGGAGCCCTTGTTCAGTCTGTCACCTCTTTTCCCTCTCAGTGAAAGCACATTTCGCAACACTTAGCACTCCCCAAGCAAGTCTAAGGGCATGGAATAGTGCACATAAAAACACAATGTATCTCTACCCAGGCAGGTATTTTGGGCCCGTAATCGCTTAAAGGTCAGCATCATACACTTCTCATTTCACTTATTAATCTCTTGTTTACGGCCTTGCAGTATATCAGCAGGGAGAATATGGCATGAGCTGTTAGGAGGAAGAGGATGGATGAGGGAAGCAAGGACAAGCATCTGAAGTATAAGGCAACACTGAATGAGGCTGACCTACCTCAGCATCCATCAGTTAACGGTTCACCTATGTTTGCCCGTCTCAACCTGCCATGCGTGAAGATGTTACATGGCTGCTAACTCCTGCTTTGATTTATTGGCGCGTGTGCTGTGGAAGAAGCGTTCCTCACTCGCATTAAACCCACTGTATTAGTTCACTGGCCACGGACACTCTGCCAGAGCTCTGCTTTCCATTTAACACTGGCTAGTTCATGCCCGTTATAATTATAACATTTTACAGCTTTAGCTTAATAAATGCAAGCTTGTTTTTGTTTAAATCTCATTATTCTTTTATTGAAGCAAACATTAATGGTTGTCTCACCACACTATGATTTTAAAAAACAGCTCTAATACTAAGTGATGCTGTTGAAATATGATTGTGCTTGTTTTTAAAAACCTGGCGTAAGAACTGGAGGCGGCTGCTATGTGTCTAGCGATAAAATAGTCTTTCACCTTCCTCGTGTTGGCATCCTGATTCAGAGCACATTCTTTCCTGTTACAGCCAGTGAAGAAGTGTGTTCGTAACACCGTTTCTGTGCATAATGGCATAAATAATATCCCTTTTGTTTGTTTTGCCATCAGTTCAAATATTCTACTTGTCCTTCTCCAGCTCTAGATCAGAATATTTTACCTCTAAATACTCACTTGCCTTAGCACCTGCTACATGTCTCACAATCAGAGTCTGTGTCTGTGATGGCAGTGATCAGTTAATCATTAGCTATACCACTGCAGCTCGGCATGCCAACATCAGCGCTGCCACTATCACATTTCAACCACACGCTCTTCATTGCTTGCTTTTTCATATCAGCATTGTGTGCTGGTGAGACACTGTGCAAGTCTCACCACAGTTTGGTTAGTGTAAGACTAATTTCATCACACTGATTCCAGAAACATCTCACCAGTGAAGCCGAGGTTCAGGTAAGACGTGAGGAGGAGGGAGGAGTGGCTTGAACTTTGTTGTTGTATTGGAAGTTGGCAGGATTCGTCTTTAGTGTGGGGTGTGCTTACTATTAGGCTTGAGCTGCAGTATCCTGTATCCTGTGCAGTGCCTTCACTGTCAGAACTTGTATTATGCGGTAAGTACAATGCTGTGTGGATTAGCTCTCAAATCTATTTGGCATTATTTAACCTGTCAGATGCAGGTCCAGTCTTAATAAGTCTGCCATAATGACTTTGGCTGCCGTATTGGAGCAGTATGTAGCGTTGCCTCCTCAGAGCTCTAGGGTCCCCGGTTCAACTCTGAGCTCAGGTCACTGTCTTTATTGAGTTTCACATGTTCTCCTTGTGTCCACATGGGTTTCCTCCAGGTTCTCTGGGTTCCTTCCACATCCCCAAAACATTATATGCAGTTACATTATATGGCCAAAAGTATGTGGACACCTGACCATCATACCCCTATGTGCATGTTGAACATCCTATTCCAAAGTTGGTCCTCCCTTTGCTGCCATAACAGCCTCCACTCCTCTTTTACAAAGTCTTTCCACTAGATTTTGGAACGTGGCTGTGGGAATTTCCGATTCAGCCACAAGAGTATTAGCGAGGTCAGGTTGTGATGTTGGATGAGAAGGCTGGAGCGCAGTTGGCATTCCAGTTCATACTTAAGTGGGGTTGAGGTCAGGGCTCTGTGCAGGTCAGTCAAGTTCTTCCACTCCAACCTTCACACACCATGTCTTCATGGCCCTCACTTTGTGCACAGGCGTATTGTCATGCTGGAACAGGTTTGGGCCCATTAGTTCCAGTGAAGGGAAATCTTAACGCTACAGCATACAGGGACATTCTAAAAAATTGTGGGCTTCCAACTTGCACAACACAACAGAAGTAAATTAAAAATGCATAAACATCATACAAAGTGATCCAAATGATTACACATCTTTTGCATTTGTAAATCATCCCATTTTATGACACCAGTAAAGCGGTAAATGAAACTGAACCTGCCACAAATCTTCTTCCAGCCATGATAATAACTTACCTGAACTTTCCATGCTAACTGACAGCAGTTTTGTGCACAGTTGATTGTTGCTGGTAGCTGTTCGTATTTGGTCCTCGTAATGTTCACACTTGCTCACACACTCACACTTGGAACATCCCTTGGCCATTGTTTGTAGCGTGACGGTGTACACAGGGGCTACAAAATCCCCGGGAGAGAAGAAAGCACAGGCTGACACAATCTTTTCATGTCATTAGTTATTGCTCCTGTACTTTAAAACACTGGGGAATAATTGAGCACCTGCACCCAGGAGGAAAAGCATGCAGAGGCCTATAAATATTACCCCTGTAACCGCATGCACACACACACAAACACACACACACACACACACACACACACACACACACACACACACACACACACACTACGTCCTCACTTACTCACTCAGTCTCTTTTGACTCTTGAATATTCTGTTGTTGGCATAACAAGAAATATGATACATCTAAGAAACATGACCTTGATGTTAAGATTACTGCTTAGCATGGGGTTTACCATGAAGCCCTGCATAAGCTTGTACAATCACTGTTTCCATAATATTTTCATAACATGCCAACACACACACACACACACTGTACATGGGGCTGAAAGAAAGATATTCACAATACTGTCACTTTTTAGCTAAAGGAAAGCTCTGTGTCATGACTGTATAGTCCTTAACACTTTTGTTTAAAGTGAAGTAACATTTCAGACTACTGGGCCAAGTGGTATAATTTTCTAATTTCTGACTGTAAAGAGCTCCTCAGCAAAGTATCTTCTTGTAACTTTTGTTGTCATCATTTTTGTCCATGGATAAAGTGCTTTTTTTGTGTCTCCTGTTCTCCGTAATTGTGTTATATATCTTTTGTTACCTAAGTGTCGGACACTAGCAGTAGTTTGCAGGTTTGTCCTGGAGCGCCGTGCTGCTGACTGTGTGTAATTTAGGTCAGGAGTCTAGGCGAATGCTGTGCGGTCTTGTTAAACATTATTTGGCCTGGACCCAGGGGAGCGTTGGCTACCTCTGCAGATGAAGATAGCATTTCCTTGTCCGTAGAAGCAAACTCATCTGATCAGCCTGACTGCGGTTCTACTGTAAATAGCCCTGACGCGTTAAACGATAAACTTTCTGCGTGAAATTTAAACAATGCTGACTTGTTAGTGTTTGATGATTTGCAACAGTTCAACAGTGTTAGTGATTGTGCCATGGGAAAAGAATGAGAGGCAGAAGAACTCGGTGCTTTAGCCGTGGTGTCTGCTCGAATAGCTGTGTTTACTGTGCGTTCCGCTCACTTTCGCAACACGGCAGTGCATCACCACCATGAACACCACAAGTATGCCTCTAGGAGCTCATGGCACTGTCCTCAGTGACCAGTCGCAGCACAAAAATGCATTTATAGCAAGACTTGTTTTTGAGGTTTTCATGGCTGGTTGAAGACTTGTGTTTAAGATAAGCACATATATATTTTGCGCATGAGGCACAACTCACGCCTGAGTTCATCTTATTTTCAGTCCCTTTCGACTTGTACCTTAGTGTCTTTTACATTTATTATGCCATTACACACAGAAATGCTGTATATGGACACAAATTTATGAATCCTTTTGTGTCTTTTTGGGGATCTCTTTGGATTTTTATGAAATACTTTTTTTTTTTTTTTTTTTAATTTACATTTTCGTTACAGCATTTAGCAGATGTTTTTCTTCAGAGCGACTTACAGAGGTGCATATCCTCATGCTAGTACAAATAGTATATTTTGATTCTGACCTATGTAGAGGAATTTAAAAAGCAAACAAAAACAGTACAAGATGAGTTTTCTTTTTCTTTTTTTCTTATTAGTGCTCATTTAAGTGCTTGGTGAAGAAGTAAATCTTGAACCTTCGTGACTCAGCTGTTCAGCCAGCCAGAGACAGACACTCCGTCTGCTTCATCGCTTCCCTTCTCTCACTGACACGTGCATACACACACACACACACACACACACACACACACACACACACACACACACACACAGAGACAGACAACCTCACTTTTAAATCTCCTATATTTTTCTCTGTCTGCATCCTATCTTCCTTTACTTGTAACCTCAACTTCCTTCTATGTGTCTGTGTCTGTGTGTTTTCACATCCTTGCTGTTTTCTCCTTCATTTTTGGGCTCCCAGTTGTCTCAGTGGTGCTTTGAGGTTGTTGGTGAGATATCCTGGAGCCTGCACGTTCAGCTGGAGAGATATGTGCTCAGGGGGAGGAAGAGGTTTTGGTTGGAAATTCCTCCAGCTGTGAGGAGCTTTAGCAGCAGCAGGGAGCACTCCTGAACAAATTCTCTTGCCTCTGTGGCATTAGATGTTTGGGTAAGACACTAGGCATCCTTTAGATGTGTTGTGATGTCCCTGTGCTATGGACGATAAAGGATTGTGACTGTTAGTGTGTCTGTATTTTGTGTAAGGGCTGGGTTTCCAAGTCTGTTTTATAAACCTTCGTATCCTATACAACAGCATTTTTCATTTCACTATATATAGATACACGATATGGCCAAAGGCCGAGGACACCTGACCATCACGCATGTATGTGGCCCTTCCCCAAACTGTTGCCACAGTGTTGGTTAGTATAGGATGTGTGTGTATGCTGTAGCATTACAGTTTCCCTTCACTGGAACTAAGGAGCCCGATCCTGTTCCAGCATGACATTGCTCCTGTGCGCAAAGCGAGCTCCATGAAGACATGGTGTGTGAAGGTTGGAGTGGAAGAACTCGAGTGTCCTGCACAGAGTCCTGACCTCAACCCCACTGAACACCTTTGGGATGCACTGGAATGCTGACTGCGCCCCAGACCTCCTCACTCAACATCAGCGCCTGACCTCACTAATGCTCTGTGGTTGCATAGACAAATCCCCACAGCCACACTCCAAAATGTAGTGGAAAGCCTTCCTGGAAGAGTTGAGTTTATTATAACAGCAAAGGGAACTAAATCTGGAATGGGATGTTCGAAAAGCACGTCTGAGTACTATGGTCAGGTATCCACAGCTCTTGGGCCATATGGTGTATGTAGAGCTCAAGAAACAATGTAATAGGACATTGCATGTTTTAACACCATTACAAAACAGGTTTTAACTGTAACTGCAGTACGTTACATGAGTCCATCCTTAACAAACAAACAAAAAAATTCTATTGAGTCTACTGGCTTTTAAAGACAAAAAGTTAAAAAAAAAAAAAAATTCAGTAGCCGGATAATGAATAATATAATGTTGCTGAGAAAGCTTTTACGAATAAAATTCAAGTTTAATCCTGTATCTATAACTGTGTATATCTCGAGAGTACAGTAGTTGAATGTTTAATATTTGTGAAGAGCTTATCAGTCTGGTCCGGAACCCCGGGTCTCGTCCTGTAAGCAGAGTGACTGAATCAGAGCTGCTGTCAGTGCTTACATAACCGTGTGTTCTTCGAGTCCCGGCTCTCTGCAGCTGTCTGCCTTGCTGCCAGCAGCAAGAATGCTGCCAAACCCAGAAAGAGATCACACATACCCACTCTGTCCAACATATCACACACCAACACTGTCCAGCAGGAGCCAACTGTCACTGCACAGCTCTCGGTACCACCATCAGACCTGCTGTGTGGCTTAAACCTGGCCTGGGGGGCGGCTTGATAGAACTCACTGCCCAGTTGGTTTTGGACCCTAAAAACAAACATTCTGGATAAGTTCTCCTATGAGACAGTCTGTTCTCCAGTTACTGTCATGCTATAAATGTGATTCACTTTGTTTTAAACTCTGCTGAAGTTTACTAGTTCATGCAACGATGTCTTTGTGTTGTTTAAATGTTTAAACCGTTTATGTGTAGTAAATTGTCAGTGTTTTTTCTATCTGCCTTTTTTAATCCACCCACTCTAAGATCCTCTGTCAAGCGCTTACAGTCTTACACATTTAAGGTCAACATAGTAAATAAGATTAATTATGTTCCAGTTGAATTGCTAGTTTGCAAAACCGTTGTCGCTTTTGAAAGAACTCTGTTGTTGATTATAACTATGTCCTGGTTCCTTGTGGTATAAATGTGAAGTTGCACACGTAAAATGCCTTTTCATCCACTACCATGTGAAAAACCAAAGAACTTTTAATACAAAAGAGACAGATGTTTCTTGACCTGCGCAAATCAGGTAGTAGATATAAAAAATACATAAGAAGTTAAAAATACCATTAAGCACATTAATGGTTATTTTATATTATATATTATAATAATGGCCCATAACGAAAGCTTTCACATTCCGTTTGCGGAGAACCGTTGCCTGGGAGAATCCGACAAAATGCAGCATCTGAACTTCACCACGCGTCATTAGAACTTGCGTTGGCATTGTGTGTTGTGGTCAGGGTAGACCACAGTCAAACATTTGGTCATCCACACTGTCAGCATGTTAGCGACAAAATGGGACTGCGTACAAGGAAAAGCACCTGATGATCTGTAAAATAAGGGGTGGATCAATAGGCCCTTTCGCACCACGGGAACCTTTTCATAGTACCTGAACTAATTGTGGAACTACCCACTTTTTGGCGTTTTCGCACCTCCCGGAACTGGGTGTGATTTTAGTACTGACTGCCTTTTTCGAGAACGAAATGAGCTCCTACTCCAGAGCAGGTTCTAACCTCTAACAACTGGTACTATCCGTGACGTAAGTAGACGTTGATTGGCCAAACGCGTACGAAAACGCCCTCACCCGCCATGATTTAAAACGCTGTGTAAACATACTGTAGCGGCGACTTATTCCGCAAGTATGGAGAACAGCGATAGATGGACACGAGACACAACAAAATCGCCCTGTACTTTAGTACTGTAAATTTAGTTCTGGAGCTAAAGCGGTGTGCAAAAGGCCCTATTGATGCTTTGTGACTGTTGAGACTATGCCTGTTTTCCTGGTTGCCTCTGCCAGGAGGTTCAGACATGGCCACAGTTTAGAGCAAGATGATGAATCAGGCATACTTCCAAATCAATACTGAAATGGTTAAAGAAACACAAAACCGATGTGTTGCAATAATCATCTCAGTCTCCGGAAGTGAACCTTACTGTAAACTTGTGGTCTTGAAGATGGAAATCCACATGCTCAGACCTAAGAATATGAAGGAGCAGAAATGGTTCTGCATGGAATAATGGAGCTTCTACATGCGTCTCCAACCTTGCTACATTACTGTGCTTTTACAGTGTTATTCTCCAGGGCAGGCATCACAAAGTATTGATTGTAAGGGAGCTGATCATTTAAGAAAATGATCATTAGTAGAAAAAAACAGCACTACTTGCATTTGGCAAAGCATTTGGAAAAGGATGTTGTAAATTAAATTCTGAAATTATCACACATTGCATGTTTGCATGTTATTTTTCATGATGGGTGCCAATAATTCTATAGGTTTAGGCTGAATGAGTCTGTGATTCCGAAGAGAAGCAGTAGGATGTGTTTAGTGTTCCAGGCCACCCGTTCTGTCTGAGGCCTTTGTTCCACACAGTCCCCCTGTCAATACACTGAATATAGAACAATGTAGAGTTGCAGCTTCACATATCCTATTATCTCGTCACTGTCTTGTCTAGGTTTCACAATGCCTATAGCTGTGTTTGTGCCTGCTGCTGCCAGGTAAGGTCATCTAAAGAGCAGATAATTTTAGAAGTCTTTAATTATGCATTAAGGAGTTGTTCTCGAGTAGAGTAGCGTTCATCTGAACAAGATTCAGTTTTATCAGGGTGTTCAGTTGAGTACTCGGGGTCCAAAAAAGATTTTATATTGTCTCTCCTGGGGATTTTTGTGTTCATATTGGGTTGCGTAAGAGTACCAGTATTAAAGTATCGAGGTGTAAAATTACTGACAACAGTACACCGCTACAATTTTACACTACTGGCATGAATTATTCTGCTGCTGATACGAGTGTACTGTACACCTATTCCCTTGTACAGGGAACGTAGCCAGTGATTGAAAACTGAAACTATAACAGTAAGAAATGTTCAAATTTGGGCATGAACAGCCCTCACACAGATTCCCTTTACTTTAAACCACATCCCTGAGGCACTACACATGGTGGACACAACAGCGAATACAACAGCAAAATGAAACCAACTTACCAGTTGATGAGAAGTGAATGTATAGCAAAAGGTATTTGTTGGAAAATATGTGGGTTGCTGTGGTTGCTACAGCGATGTGAACAGTTTTTCTGAACGCCTACTCGATGGCGTGATTATGGGTTAGAACTACTAGCCAGTTGTAGTGATGGAGGAGGGATTTATCTACTACAAGGATGCAAGACTTAAAAACCGAGATTACTGTGCGGTTAATGTAAGTAATAAAGTCAAGACAACCTTAAATACGGGGTAAGAACTTAAAATTGGACTCTCTTCCTTATTTCCTCAAGTTGCATTTTATGGTTTAAGGTACGGCATCAAAATTTCTCTGCATTCTTGTACTTATTCATCATAAAAAAAAATAAAAGATCTGTTTCTGTGCCATTATTCATTTTAAATTTTTTCCATGATTTTTTTAAAAATAAATTAGCATGGATTTTTTTTCCCTCCTGCAGTGGCATGGTTTAAGTGACAATCTTGAACCGATGCCAAAAGGTATTGTACCAGCACTAGTTAATAAGCATTCTGTATGAGTGTGTTATGTCTTCTTGGCTCGTGTGGGTCTCCCTGCTGTAAACACAGACATGCTGTTTGTTCACTTCTACTGCAGGAAGCCCTATATTTTTATGAATGTCCTTGAAAGAGAGTCTCAGCTGGGTTTCACACACAGTAAAAGTTGTGTGTGTGTGTGTGTGTGTGTGTGTGTGTGTGTCTGCCTGTCTGCCTGTCTGCCTGTGTGGGAGATGTAGTCGTGTATCCTCCTCACACATACACTCAGTGGTAGACTCAGCAAACAGCCTGGCCCTTGTTCAGTGTGTATGGTCCTTCTAAATAAGGTTGGGCGAGTGGCCAGGTATGCAGAGTTTCCTAACCAAGAAGTCCACAGTTTTCTCAATATTTACAGAAAAATGGTTTACTCTTTAGCCTAAAGCAGCATTGAGGTATGAGGAGTATCATGTTCTTCATGTCTGAGTATGATAGAAATGCTTTGAGTTTGTCTTTGGGTTTTCCATGACTAACAGACTGCTTTAAAGCCAGCAGAACATGCTTTGGAAAAAAAAAAAATCTTTAATGAATAATTAAATGCTTGAATAAAGTCTTTAGACAAGAGCGAAAGATTTTGCATGGTTCACTCCATGGTTGTTAGCTGTTAGGATCAACTGTGTAAGACTTTGCAGCATGCAAAATGTGTAACAGGAAGCGTGGCCACTTTCCTCCTACCTCTTGTTCAAGCATATTAGAACACTGTGGAGTTATATTTTTATAATGTGCTAATCAGCTGCTGCTGATTTTATCTTGCTGTAAAAGTACTAGGGCTGCAGCGAACAACTATTTCGATAATCGATTGACTTTTTCAGTGAATTCAAAGTTAGTAAATCTTTAGTAAATGTATTAGTAAATATACTAAATACCAAGAATATTTATTTCAATCAACAAATACTACTACAAAGCATTTAAATAAATAACAGGTCACTACGCTACAATGCAGTGTTGTATCTGTCATAACAATCATCAAGCACGTGTCAAACACGTTTTTCAAACCAGACACCTTAGCTAACATAAGGTCAGGGGTATTGCATACATTTTTACTGGTTCCACACACTGTTTTTTTTTTCAGCTATATTGGTGGGAACAGTGGACCAATCACTGGTAGAGGGTCTTGGTCAGATTTTTAGAAAAAGGCTATCACTCTATCAGAAGCACTCGGATTTAAATAAATTTACTTTGCTTGCAGTGTTGCAAGGTGAATAATTTTCAGTGTCTGGATTTGACTCCAAAGGTTTGGGACTGACTCTTATTCTTCAGTGCCTGGAATCAGAGAATTGACTCTTTTATGACTGACGCTCAGGACCTTCCATTTGAACCAACCTGATGACTTGACGTATATTAAAAATATATATTGGGGTGTGTTTTAAAAAGTAAAAAAACAGCGCTCCTGGGTTAAATTGATTTAAAAAGCTTTGCTGCTTGTGGTGTGACGTGAAGTGATGTATTGCTTGCCGTAGTGCACTTTATAACGTACTGTAGATCAATAATCAATAATGAAATTTGTTGCCAATAATTTCAGCTATTAAATCTGTCGATTAGCTGTTGCAGCCTTAATAAGTTCCTTATGATGCATATTGGAAGGAGTAAATGATCTAGGGGGTCTGTCTGTGTAACATTAACCACTTGTAATTAGTTTGAGCTGAACTGTTAGCAGCTATTCCTAGAAATCAGTAGAGACTTTTAATTGCTAAAAGTTGGCTTTGTGGGCATTGGTGGGTGAAACACTGGTTTATCTCTCATTGCTGCCTCTTTGCAGGTCTGTGCTCAGAATTGTGCGAGGCTTAAAATGAACTTTTTACTGAAATCTCCTCTAGCCGAAGTTTTGCCTCTGACAGTTCCACAGAAAAGTTGATTTTATAAAGTTTAGCGTGACTCCGAGGCATGCAGCATTTATAGATTTTTTTTGTAGAAATGATCATGATGGTTTTCAGCGTGGCATCACTTGAAGTCTAGAGGAGTAACTATTACTACATCCTTGTCTTTAACTGTTAGTGAGCTCATTTTACAAAGCCCCATTTTTAAACACTAGATGTAATTTAATTAAGATCAGGATCCAATAACGTTACATTACACCATGCCCGAGTGGAAGATTTTGTGATGGGAAACAATCCGACAAACAAACACCCACTCACACTACGGCTCTGCTTCTCTCACACTTCATCTTGGTGCAGCCGTAGCTATAGTTGGATCTGCATTGTTAACACTTCATATGAGCTCATCCTGTGGAACTGCCGTTAACCGCGTCGAGTACTTGGACCCTGCGTGCTGCTGGTGTTTTTTACAAAAATACATTCATACAGATTTATGATTCAGGTCTGTTGTAGTGCACACTAACTGCTCAGGCCTCCTGACTGCTCAGATGCCAGATGAGGCCCCCACATATGCTATATTTTGCTGCACACACAGGGTGTGGACAGAGATAAATGATGCACACTTCACATTTGTGCCATTTGTGTTGAAAGTCATGTTTGTGCTGATTTGAGACCAATTTCTATTGATTTGGCAATTATCTTCGAGGAAAAACTGCGTGGCCAGGTAGGCATGTTAGTATACAGCAACATCTGAGCCAGTACTGGTGACAGGTATAGCGTAATTCATATCAAAATGTGCATGAGTTTGTTCTCCTGGACTGAGAAAACTGTAAATGAGATGTAAAGTATATTGGGAGTTGGCTAAATTAGGAGAAGTTAGGTGGTCCTCAATCAGTATAAAATGGGCCGCTTCTACTGAGAGCATGATAATGTGTCTGAGTTACTATGTTAATGAAGTCTCTGTGAAGAAAATGTCATGCCAGGTTCACAGGCTTGCTTTAGCTTCTCTCTATCTTTATCTCTTTGCAAAAGATTAAAAGTAAGCATTCAAAAAATGAAGTATAGTGCTAGAAATACAGCCTGACGGACCATCCAGTAACCATGGAAACACACTAAATGTCTGCAGTAGCTCATAAGAAGAGTAGATGTGCAAGACCCAACTTTTCCCTTCTCATTAAAATGAACTGAAATGGACTCTCAACAACAGCGCTGTTGCTAGTTTCTTGCTGCTTTGACAAGTGGCCACAATAAGCTAAGTCTTGCATGCTAAAAATAACAATGATCCATTGGTTATATTGGTGCAGTGTTTTCTGCTGAAACCCTTTTTCTCAGAACTTTTTGTGTATATAATGCTAACACTGCGTTCACACCGGCAGTGGCTCGATGTGACAAAGAGACTAGAGTTTCATTTTCTCCAAAAGCTGGCAATTTCTGGTGACAGCACGCAAAGAGATTGTTAGCAACACGTAATGGGTAGGGCTAGCGACACTGAGTGCAGTTGAACTTTATGCGGTAGGCAAGAGAAGCAATATGGCGACTACCAATGGGCGTGAGGGATTGTGGTATGTCTCCTTCTCTGAGTATGGAACATTATCTGTAGGTTTTTTTTTTTTTTATGGTTCCACATATCTGTTCCTGTTCACATCTCCTGAGCCAGTCACTGGTGCTTGCCATGTTGTTACAGGATTAAAATGTTTGATATATCCAAAAATATAACAGTGCTGAGGTTTTTGCTGTTCTGTAGTAAGGAGACCGTTAACTTGAGGTAAGTTAACTGTCTCCTAGCAAAGATGTTGTTAGAACCAAGAAGAACATGAAGAACTCAGCTCATCTCATGTCCTCTGCTAGCCATTAAAAATGAAAATTGCTGCTTCCCACATTCCAAGGAAATACTGATAGATGGATTGGATACTCTAAACTGCCACTAGGTGTGTGTGTGTGTGTGTGTGTGTGTGTGTGTGTGTGTGTGTGTGTGTGTGTGTGTGTGTGTGTATTGGGGGGCTGTGGTATGTCCTTGTGATAGACTGGCAGACTAGACTACTTTATAAGGTATGTTTTATATGGGCCTGGGCGTTCCTGGGTTCCTCATGACTCTGACTAGTTAGTATTAAGTGGTTACTAATAAATTAAGGAATGGAATGAATGAAATAAAGGTCTAAAAGTTGAAAGGTTACATCTGCAGACAGCTCAGTGTAGTTATGGCAAGTGAGCGTAAAGTATCACTCTGTGTGTTTTCTATCCTCTAACCGACACCACAGGGGATAAAGCCAATAAAGATACAAGTTTTTTTTTTTAGGTAGTTTAGGGGAAAAAAAATCCTCACGTTCCATTTAGACGGACGGAAAAAACCCCACTTGTGCGGCCGCCTTAAATTTATGTCAGGGAAAACCCTGATGCTAGTCAGGGTACAATCACAAGAGCATCTGGGCTTTGGCATCAGCTACTGCTGTGAAAAATGCATTCATGCACTCTGGTTGTGGTCGTCAGCTTGGTGTTTGGCAAGCTTTCTGAGGATCTTTGCTCTATTTTGTTTCTCCCACATGATTTCCAGAATACAGAACTGCAATTTACATTCTGTAGTGTTTTGCAAACAGACAGAAGCTCATCAGTTTCACTTTTAGTCTCATGTTTCAGGTGATTATTTCTGAATTTGGGTGCTGTATTCAGCAAAACAAGCATGGAATTCACTGTAATGATTATCTAACAAAATCAGTGTGTAATCTTGTCTGCAGAGGTACTATACTTTGCTCTGTGCCTGATGATGGCTTTCTTTGTGTGCTGGCTGTAGGCTGTGGAGATGTACCTGAACAAACACACTTTACTTTCTCTAAAAATACTTTACCCAGGCTGTGTGTGATGCCTCCATACAGCCCCCAGTAGAAGAAGGCGAGGTGCTGGGGAAAGATACACTATGTGTGAAAAGTATATAGTGACTACAACCACTCAAAGGTGGAGCAGTTTCGGTATCAGCACTCCACGGTTTAGTATTTTCCATTCTTCTGCTGGACAGTTTAATAGTGTTATCCTTATCGAGCCTCAGATCTGATTGATAAGTGGGAGTGGAAAATGGCAGAGACATTTGAAAGAAGTGAGTGGGTCTGGCTGGGGTTTTCTCTTTGTCTCACTTTCACTATCTTTATCTGTCTGACTATCTATCTGTTTGCCTGTCTACTTGCTTCTGTCTCTCTAAATCAGTCTGTATCATCAGTTTCCACTCTTTAGCTCGCTACCAGTCTATTGTGGTTGCACGGATTTCATACTAGACATGTGCTTATGTGCTGAAGTTACATGTCTTCACAGAAATTGATGTTTTGCACTGATCTGAAACTAATTTATAATAATCAAGATGTTAATTTGACATTTGTCTCAGGCGGCTTCCTGATGAAAACTTGATTGTGTTGTTGCCGTCTTCGTTTTGCTATGGGTATATTTTACATTTCATAGTTCAGTTTAATGGAAACAGACAGGAAATATGCAAAGGTCCAGAGGGCCTCACAAAGTGGAGAGACTTTGTATTGCTTGAATAAACTCTAGAGTATGTGCATGAGCAGTCAACCACAAACTAGAACTGAATTCAGTAACACTGAGGGGAGAGAGAGAAAGAGAGAGAAAGAGAGAGAGAAAGAGAGAGAGAAAGAGAGAGAGAAAGAGAGAGAGAAAGAGAGAGAGAGAGAGAGAGATCACATTAGCGAATAACAATTCACTCGTGCCCCTTGTAGTTTGTCTCTTGTGGATGTATAATGAATGCTGCTGCTGTTGCACTGTCCACTGTTTTCTTTAGTTCTGATGAGCAATAGTGGTAGACATTTCTCATGCCATAGCTATAAAATGTATTATCTACAGTGCACTATATAATTTATACATACCACATTCGTTTTAAATGTTTGGTTTGTGATAGGTTTCACACAAGTTTGTTGGCAGATTAGCAAAGATAGGTGCTCTATGTACACTCACCAGAGACTCCTATAATCTCTTTTTATAACCTCTATGCTCAGTT
This sequence comes from Pangasianodon hypophthalmus, assembly GCF_027358585.1. Taxonomy (NCBI): domain Eukaryota; kingdom Metazoa; phylum Chordata; class Actinopteri; order Siluriformes; family Pangasiidae; genus Pangasianodon; species Pangasianodon hypophthalmus. The sequence goes on from NC_069710.1 coordinate 1,458,709, forward strand.
AGGGTTAGGGTTAGAGTTCATTTATAACAGGATAAGATGAAACTGAAATTTTTCTTCAATTTTTGTACACGAAACAGTAAACTAATTGTAGGTAAAGTTGTGAGTAGAGAATTGAAAAACTGAGGACCACACACACCATAGAATTGGTTCAAGGAGTCATTTGGGCCAATCGTTTGGATTTGTCGCTTTACCCTGTCATACCTAATTTGCATAGAATTGAGAAAACCCTAATTTAAATGTTGCGTTGTTGCTTTGTTGCTTGGCTGAAATTACGGCTCCCTGTCTCACAAGTACATTATAGTGTGAAAGCTGCTTTGTCGCTTGCTAGTGTGAATGTAGGGTGCTCTCATAGTTGGCGTAAACAAGCCAATCTGTAATTCCCACATCTCTCAGCCTGTAAGCTCTGACACAACCTTACTCTCGAGCTCTTAAACCCTCCGCGATACACATTCAGTCGCTACAGTTGGTCTCATTAAGCTACCCTCAGTTTAGTTCTCACTGACATCATGAGTTTAAAGGAAAAGATATACGGAGCAATGTGTTCACCCACACCCGTGTGTGTGGGTGTGTGTGTGTGTGTGTGTGTGTGTGTGTGTGTTGGTCCCAGGAATTTTTGGACTGTCTGATATTAAGATGATTAATTGCGCTGTTGTATTCCTCATGCTGTGCGTTAATTTGGCTTTACAGTGTGCACATGAATAGAAGCAGATGTGTTTTATCAAATGCTGACTCACACATTTTTTTACAATATACACAAGCTAAGAGTGATTTTATTTTTTAATCTGATGCTTTGATGAAGTGACTTCAGCCCAAAAAGTAATCAATCACCATGACGCATTTCTGATGACTGAGCAGATTTTTCCACGCTACTGTTCTACATACGCTCTTTCTTACCTCAAAAGAAACAGACTGTTGATTTCTGAGTAGAAAGAAGAAGAAATGAAAAAGGGCAGAGAGTGGAAGAGAGTGAGAAGGGAAAGGCCTTGGCCCCCACCAGTATTCCAGCCCCACAGTAAAGGAAGAGTTTATGAAACTGTAGCAGAGAGAAAGAAAGCCAATAGCTTCTCTTTTAGATTTACTGCACTGAGCCTCTGAGATCATTGAATATGAGTCAGAGCTGGAGGCCCTAGGATATCAAATATTGTGGTCTGGGATAACCTGAATTCTCAATCTCATCCTCATGCTCATTTGCTCTTTATATGTTTTTTGGATTTTAAACGTTTTAGTCTATTTTTAATCCATCATTGTTTGAATTTTTTATTCTTCTTATGCAATTGAATCTGTTTTGAAATGTTTTAAAGATATGACAGTGGAAAACAAACACAATTTACAATTAAAAAAAAAAAAAATCATCAAATCATCTGCTTCCTGAGTTTGTAACAGTAATAAAAATACTGATACCCACAAGTTCTGAAAGAAAGAAGAGAAAGAAAGAAAAAAAGTGGATTGTAATAGAATTTATCATGAGACTCCGTACTGTATTGTCATATTGTCCAGCCCTGGAAACAAACACCATTATCCTAACAGTTTCTAATAGATAGATAGAAAAATAGAGAGATACAACTATGCCATGGCACAATACAGGTACTCAGCCACAAAATGCAGTTTAGCATCTACCAGAAGTGCAAATAGTAGTATTGTGCAAATTAATAAATAAATAGACAGACAGACAGACAGACAGACACACACACACACACACACACTATTTATATATAGTAAATAAATCACAAGGCTATGGGCAGTGAAAGTGCAGTAGTTATTGAGTAATGAAGAGTATGAATGATAAATTACACTATGTTATAAAAGAAACACTCTAATAGGCATAAAAAATATAATATATGCAAGTATTAGTCATAAATATATACATATACATTGTAAATACATCAGTACCTAGATTATTCAAGGATAATATACAATGTATATACCTATAATATACAGAGATATAAAGATAACCTAGGATATATAATACTACAATTGTCTAGAGAGAATACAGAATATACAGTATAGAAGAGAGCTGCAGGATGACAGGCAGTAAAACATCAGTGGCCTGACGGTGTGGTGTAGAGTTCAGCAGCAGGGTGATGGTTGTGGAGGAGAAGATGGCCCTGAGCCTGCTGGTTCTGGAGCAAATGTTCCTGTATCTCCTCCTGGAAGGAAGGAGGTTGAACAGTTTGTGACTGGGATGGGAGGAGTCCCTAATGTTGTGTGCATGACACAGACATCTACTGTGGTGAAGATGTTCAATGGCTGGTAGTTGGACACCAATGAGGTGTTGAGCGGGTTTCAGCACCCTTTGCATGGCTTTCCATTCAGACACCGTGGAGCTGCCAGGATGGTCTGGAGTTGGTCAGGATGCTCTCAATGGTGCAGCGATACAAACTTGTTAAGATCTGGGGAGATAGATGAACTTTCTTCAGTCTCCTCAGGAAGTAAAGACGCTGTTGCGCCTTTCTAACCAGAATTGAAGTATTATGGTGCCAGGGCAGATCCTCAGAGATGTAGACACCCGGGAACCTGAAGCTGGAGGCATGCTCTACTTCAGTCCAGTTGATGTAGATGGGACAGTGTCTGCTGCTTTTAGATTTCCAGAAGTCCACAATGAGCTCATTGGTATTCTTGGCGTTGAGGGTGAGGTTGTTGGCGGAACACCGTGCCTCTAGGCTTTGGATCTCCTCCCTGTATGCCGTATGTATGTATCATAGTTGCTGATGTGACCTAACACTGTGGTATCATCTGCAAACTTGATGATGTTGGAGTTATGCAGAGGCACACAGTTATGGGTAAACAGGGAGTAGAGCAGCGAACTCAGCACACAGCCCTGTGGGATGCCATTGTTCAGGATGAGGGTAGAGGACGTGTGATTGCCTAACCTAACAGACTGAGGTGTATTCGTTAGGAAGTCCAGAATCCAACTGCATATGGAGGTGCTGATGCCCAGGTCACTGAGCTTGGCGATCGGTTTAGTGGGGATGACAGTGTTAAATACACAAATACAAGTGTGGAAACACATGGAAACATATTGTTTTTCCACCCTCAATAAAAGGTCAGCAAGTTGTTGGCCAACATTTTGGCTATGAGATGTGATGTTCTGTTCTCTCATTGCACATAAAAAAATAATTTGTGTCTGGACATCATCTATATTTTCTCTCTAATACTGTATTTAACCATTGAGGTGACTGATCTCCAGTAACAGTAACAGGAGAATTAAAAAAAAAAAAAAAAAAAAAAAAAAAGACAGACAGTTTTCATTGGATTGGATTGTTTTGCTCAGTTTCAGCAAGGTTTCCACATACCTCCGTGTTTCTGATTTCTAAAAGATTGTCTGTCATCTGTGTATGCAAATGAATCCTAGCAAAAACCACAGTTCTACTGTCAACCAGATCACGTCAGCTGATGTGTGTAGTGCAGCAGGCTGTGGGATTTAGAGCGAGTAGGACACACTGTAGTTACAGCATCAAGGTGCTTCTCAACACCATGAAGTGCATTACATTTAAACAAACATGGATTGTCCACCCCTGTCCATGAAGTACAAAATCTTTAAAAGTATAAAATTGTATTTGAGGATATTTGTACCTACTGTATCTAGTTTATTCATTTCATTATTCATGTCTTTCTCAAAGACCAACCAAGATGCGCAGTCATTAAACATTATGACTTTAACATTAAACTTTAAAACAAAGTGAGCAGCCATGCTACTGTAACAGTGGATGTCACTGTGTGGTGTGTATAATCTAGGAGGGCAGCATGCTCAGTGGCTATTCACTGCTTCTAATCGGAAATTCCTCTAAAAAAAAAAGTCTATCGGCTTTAGACTTGATGCCCAAGGGTGAATGGCACAGCTGTGTTACTATGAGCTCTGCAAGCCTTTTTCCTGATGCTACACACACACACACACACACACACACACACACTCTCACTCTTGCACATTATGCCACAGTCAGCTTCAGAGTCACTTCAGTTTGCTAGAAAAAAGGTGAGATATGTAAAGTAAGGAGAGAGTTGCTTCTGTGCATTTTTCAAACATCTGCTAAATCTCCACAGCAGCATGGTGAACTAGGTGATGTAGACACACAGGTGGGTGCATTGACCTGGTGTAGACCCCTCAGGCACAGCTGATTATAATTCAGTTAGTTTGTTGCTTTTTAGTGTCAAGTCTTAATAATGAGAAGTAAAATAATTAGTAAAAAATAATCAGTTAAAGTTGGTTTTATAGTACATATTCACTGCTGATGCACTCAGCATTTAAACTGAGCCATCATTAACGGAATCCATGTGCATGTTTACACTGATATTTACACTTTTATTTTGTTTTCATATCATCCTTTAGCCAGTTTTTGGACATGTCTAACCGACTTTAATCAGCATTTTGAGTTTCAGTTTCTCTCTTCTGGAAGCCTTGTTGACATCCGAACTTGCTGCCACTATTGAGAGCAATTAGCCCACGCAGAAACCTTATTTATATATTGTTTCATCTGCCTACTTTGTTATTCTATACTGCACACACACAATTTATCCGATTCATGCTCATTTGTGATCTTCACTCACTTCCCACTCACTTTCAGTAACGGCTTTGTCCTGATCAGGTTTGCGTTGGAGCCTGTCCTGGGAAAGCAGAGCATGAGGCAGGAATTCACCGTGGATGGGCTGTCAGCCCATTGCAGGGCGTCATGTTCACACACATTCACACACTCTTTACCCCTAGGGGAAATTTATTTTAGCCAATCCACCTACTGACATGTTTGAGTGGTGGGAGGAAACCAGAGAACCCAGAGGAAACCCACACAAAATCGGAGAGAAAATGGGAAATTCCACACACAGTCAGCCAAGCTCAGGATTGAACCCAGGACACTTGAGCTTCTGAGATCTTAGTAAATCAAAAACATAGCAGAAGCAAAGCACAAAACAGATGGTTCAGAATAGCAGTAAAATAAGGAAAAATATTAAACTAAGTAAAAATATTTAGTTGATTATTAAATGTGTGGGCACCTGGAGGGTAAATCAGTTGAATCTATAAATAAAACTCTAATAATGAGTGATTAACCAAGCGTTCAATCAGGCAAAGCAGCAGTGCTAATTCAAGCACTTCTTTTATATTTAACTTTACAGTCCTGGTGTCGTGTGCTGTAATGATGACACAGTCTTTTTTTTTCTGTTGTCACTGTGACTGTTCCAGTCATCTCTGTAATAAGTTTCACTGGTTCCTGTTTGAGCCAGTTCTTGTTTTTGAATATTCAGTAGAAAAACACAACCATACAGTTGTACAGATCTAGTTATTTTCCAGGCTTGCTTGTTTCTAATAAAAAAACAAAATCATAAACATTTTTCAATTCGCTTGTACCCATTTACATTTGCAGAGTATTTAAAATGAACCGAAACTTCACCTTTTTACAAACTGTGTTACATGGAATTTTGGTGTTTACTTAATGAGTCATAGATTACACTTTGTTTGTTCTACACGTAACTGTGGCGCACTAAACTAGGATTTTCCCCGATGCAGTCTGACTTTTATGAGACGGAAATAGTAAGTGATGAAAAGTGATGTTGACTGTCTAGAGCAAAGGTTCTCAAAGTTTTTGAAACAATAGTTTTGAATAAACAAAAAAACCCTTAGCACAAATTTATTAATGAACATAATCCAATTATTCAAATATTAAGCTCATTATTTAATGTGTGCCATAATATTTTGGCCATAGAGCTTTTTATTTTTATTTATTTATTTACTTTATTTTTATTGTTTACAGTGACAGAATGCATTAGGTCCAAGTCAGCATTATTTATAGGCCTAATGAGTTTTTGAGGTTTGGATTAAATCCATTCATTTCAAGTGACCATCAAATAAGCTCATGACTATAAGAACTATATAATACTTCTGATAATGGTAGGTTGTGATTTCCATCAGTGTAATAAAATAATAACCACACTTGAGAATTCCATGGCTCTAGAGTCACTTCCACAACTGGCATTAATCTATTTATAGATTACTAATTTATTTATATTTCTTTCATTCACTCATTTATTTGAATGGGACAAAAAAAATGCTTGGGCTGTTGTCAGTTTAGCTCGACAAGGCAACCAATCATCATCTATCTGTGGGAAACACTGCATTCAATTTTTACACTTAGAAGTTTTTACACACATGATTTGCAGCATGAAGCTCTTATTTTGTTAGATTGTTTTTAGAGCTTTGAATATCAGATGTAATTTTATTGCTTTTTTGATTTCCCATTCTGTGAAGTGCTGTATGTCTAAAAGCCCATGTTTCATTATAAAAGAGTCTCCTGTCCCATTCGTACAGGTTCTGAGTAACTGATCAGTTAGAGAGTCCAGACAGGGGAAATGTGTTCTCCAGCACTTTCATTAGAGACATGCCCTCGAGGGACTTCTTCAGTGAGCTCTTGGAAAGACTTGGACTCAGGCAGAAGGACTGGAGGGGAAGAAGGTTTGTAAGAGAACTGCAGGGAGGGATCATCGACATTCTATGCGGCGTCAGATTTCCCTTCAACAGATTTTTATGAGCTGATGACAGCTGCCAGAGCAGGGTACCAATCCCCCTGACAAGGGTCATGTGACCCCAGATTCACTTATTTCCAACAGTTGTAATTTCACATTGACGCGTGTGGCATGGTGTGCAGATATACAGTTTCCCTGTCAGCATGCATAAAAAGAACACGTTAATTCACTGGTTCAGTTGCGTGACCTTATTATTTGTCTCCGCCTCAATCGTCCATTGAAATGTCCAGTTTGTGTAGTATAAGTTGCATTACAGAGCAGAACTGGTGTTAAGTGCCTGTGTGTTGTTCTCCTGTTTGCACATCCCCATGCAGTGTGTGTGTGTGTGTGTGTGTGTGGGCCTGTATTTGTGGGTGTGTGTCTGGATCCCTAGTGTCCATTCTGACCTGATTTCAGATCAGTGGCGAGTTAGTGCCTGCTCCTCTGACACACTTCTTTCCATGTGACGGAGGAAAGTGGGCCAGTTGCATTTGTAACTGAGAGCCCCCACAGTCCCTTAGCACATCCCGAGTACATTATTACTGACATATTAAGTGTCACAGCAAGCTGGATATCTTCTGGGTATGGCTGAAGCCTTCCCTATGCTGTGAGAGTGTATATCATTCCATTCAATCTTTTTTTTTTTCTGCTTTCTTGGGAGATATGGACCAAAGAAGTGACGTGTTTGCTGGACTTAGTACTTTGTTGCCAAGCAGTATATAGGTGTTGACACTGGCTAGATCCCCAGTGAAGTCCTGTTTATTTCAGCATTGCAGTGTATTCCCTGTAGCTGACCTCAAGTGACTTGCTGTGAAATTGGTAAAGAAAGTAAAGCCAAAACAAACTCTTAGCACAGCTAGAACTGCATAAGGTGGAGCAAATGTTGTGTATTAACCAAGTTGAGACGCATGTTAACCAAGTATGTTTCTTCATACACTAGAGTCACCGACCATTCTAGGTTTTATATATCAATTCATTTTGGTGTGTGTGTGTGTGTGTGTGTGTGTGTGTGTATATATATATATATATATATATATATATATATATATATATATATATATATATATATATATATATATATATATATATATTTTTACAATCTGCTTTGTATGATGTTTCTTCCATAGACTACTGTGATGGTGTAGTGGTTATGCTGCCATCTAATGAAGTGAAACCATTAAGATCCTGCAGTCCTGCAACAGTAACACTATAATATTTATTTTATTTTACTTTATTATTGTGTGTGTGTGTCTGTGGTCCTCCACAGGCTGCACAGGAATAGTGTAGTCCCTGTGCTTTGCCATCTCTCTTTACCAGCATGCTGTAATAGTGAGCCAGGAGACCTGCAGGAGAACAGAAATAACCTCTTCTGTCAGAGGAGGCCTTGCTGCGAAAACAGAGTTGACTTGCAAGCAGGAATATAAAGCTGAGCCACCCGTATTTCTTAGTGTGGAATTGAATTAAGGCTCATTCAATCTAATTTCTGAAGTTTATGTAATTTGAACTATGGGACTATGAGATTTCTGAAGAAGGCAAATTGCTGTTTTCTAATACACTCACCGTCCACTTTATTAGGAACATCTGTACACCTGCTCATTTATGCAGTTATCTAATCAGCCAATCATGTGGCAGGAACACAATGCATAAAAATCATGCAGATACAGGTCAAGAGCTTCAGTTAATGTGCACATCAAACATCAGAATGAATGAAAAGTGTGATCTGTGTGACTTTAACTGTGGCAGGGTTGCCAGTCCCGGATGGGCTGGTTCGAGTATTTCAGAAACTGCTGATCTCCTGGGAATTTCACACACAGCAGTCTCTAGAGTTTACACACAATGGTGCGAAAAATGAAAAATATTGAGTGAGCGACAGTTCTGTGGGTGGAAACGCCTTGATCTGTATCTTCATGATTTTATGCATGTGTGCTGCTGCTACATGATTGTCTGATTGGATAACTGCAGGAATGTACAGGTGTTCCTAATAAAGTGGATGGTGAGTGTATTTTCCTCTGGCATCTTGGCATCTTATCTTGGCAGCGCAGTTGGTAGCATTGCTGTGTCACATCCCCAGGGTCCTTGGTTCGATCCTGAGCTCAGGTTACTCTCTGTGAGGAGTTTTGCATGTTCTCCCCTTGCGTGCATGGGTTTCCCCTGGGTTCTCCACTTTCCTTGCATCTCCCAAAAAAATGCACGTAGGTGGATTGACAATGCTAAGTTGCCCATAGGTGTGACTGTGTGTGTGTGTGTGTGTGTGTGTGTGTTTGCTTTGTGGTGGACTGGCATCCCATCCGGGGTGAATTCTCCCGCCTTGAGCCGAGTGTCCCCAGGATTCACTTTGACCCTAAACAGGATAAAGCAGTTACTGAAGATGAATGAATGAATATTACCCTTTGTAACAGTCATCACACGTCTGAATTTCTGCATGAATTGCTCCATTGAGGTGATATTATCTCTACCAACATCTTTATAATACATAAAGGCAGTCTCATTTAATAACGAGCACAAGCTTTTACAATGCGTAGACTTATTAAACCCATGTTTTAAACAGTTAAGGTCATTGTTAGAAAACAGAAGGACTTTGTGTATGTGATGCCATGTGCACAAACTTGATGTAAATCGTGGCAGATTACATATAGACCCACATTTGAGCTATTTGTAGACACACATGAACACTACTCAAAGCTTGCTTTAGTGCTACATGCTAGCTACTGCTGCAGAATGTCACTACAGGACCTGAGAGCAAGCTGTCCGGCGTATGTATGAATGGAGGTGCTTGTAGGCATGGCGGAGGTGACGGAGTGGATAAATTGAATTGGTGTGAGTATGCTTCCCACTTAGCAGGGCCTCTGAGTGCCCAGCAGGGTGGGGTGTTTGCGGTTGGAAGCTGGCTCACATCCTGCAGCCTGTTCTTGTTTTTTTGTATACGGTTGAGCAGTGCTGCGTGTGTTTGGTGTAGAGTGGAGGTGTGGGTCGAGGCCTGTTTATGAAACAGATTGAATTAACACTTTCATTAGAAAAGCCACAGTGTCTCGTGGCCTGCTCTTCACCTGCCACTTGGCACTAAAGCTCAGGTTTGCCAGCTTGGGGTGATGATCCAATGCCTGAGCTGCGGATGGAATCGCAGGAGATTTTTACCAACCATTATTTATAGCATCGTTCTAATACTAATGTAGTTCTAAGTCTTGATTTATGGAATATTTAATAATTAATATAGATCGTAATCTGTATAGTGCAGAGCAGCTATTTAAAAAAATATATATATGTTCATGCGTTCTAGCTAACTAAAATACAAAATTCAATATTCATGCTATATTTTGCAGGTTATGCCCACAATTGAAATTATGATATTTCAGTTTGTAGTCTAGTGTACGAGCTTGCGGTCTGGCATTGTTTAAAATCTAAACCTGGTGAAATTCCTAACTACAACAGATTATAGAAGTCAGGATCTTCGGATTAACAAACTATATGTGGGCTTATACTATACACTGGTAATGCATGTTTATAATATCTACAGATATCTGAATGTTATACTAAACCAGTGCAGGAAAGCACAAATGAATGCCCAACTCCCCAACATGCTCAGGCTGAGTTGCTTTTGGTGTAAAATTATCTTTACGCTCGTGATAAAATCATGTGAAATCCAGTACATGAACCTGACTAAACTGTTGGTGTCATTTCCTAACACTTACACGCATCAAATCAAAGTAGCAGTGTAGGTTGGGTGTAAAAGCTGAGATGAGATAAGATGAGCGTGCAGCTTAGTCTCTTTTTTTACCTTTCTCTCTTTGATGTATAACACTTAAATGATGTGCTATGTGGTTTTTTTTTTCTATATTGATTATGTAGTCTAGTTAGTCTGTAGATCAGTTATCAACACTTTCATAATGGGATCATGGAAATAATGCCTGCAAGTCTGGTCCAATGATGGCCAACTGTTCAGTGCCACAATTTATATCTATATATCCTCTTAGAGATTAGATAGGCTTTGAAAAGATTCTTGAATTGAATCTAAGCTTATATATACATATATATATATATTTTTTTTTTCAAAAAGCTAGCAGCGGTTCTTTTGAACATTCAACCCACAGCGTGTGAAAACACACTCATTGTCACACCCCCTCGCCTCATGCAATTTCTTATGTCATGCCAACTACCTGCCTCTGTGACCACTTCCTAGACATGTAGGTCATGCATTTGTTGATCGAAGGAACGTTGTAGCATTGTTGCTTTGTGGTTTCCTTTGAGTTTCATCTGCCACACAGTGACAGCAAAATGAGTAGGCTTAAAGAGATCCGTGGGTGGTTTCTAAATATGGAACTTCCTCTTTCTATTAATATCGTGTTTCTTCTAGCGTATGACACATCACGCTCTTTTTTCTTTCTTTTTTTTTTTTTTTACTTCCTTGTTCTAACCCTCTGACTTTTGCCTCATATACTCAGATTCTTATGATGACTGTCATGACAGTTGGTAGTTTCTATCTGACGTTTTCATACCAAACATGGTTTCTTTTTTCTCATCTCCTCTTCAGAGCTCTCTCCACTTTGCTTTCGTATTATTCCTCCATCTGGCTCTTCAGGTTAGCCTCATTATTTTCCCAGTCAGAGCTTTTCTTGGCCTTCATAATCAATAGGGCATCAGAGGAGAGAGATTTTTTTTCCCCCTGAATAACATTTTCAACTAAATGTGAACTCGTACTACCTCTTGCTTGAGTTGTGGCTGCACAGATGATTTATTGTCGTATTAACCTATGCCACTGATGCTCATAAATCAAATACACACTTACTATACTCTGAGGTTCTCCAGAGGTATAAGCTGTTGAGATGAACGACAGCGACAGTCTCTCACAGTTCTTAAGATGCCAAGAGTCCTGAACTCTGAACCACGTTAATGTTAAAACACAACTGTACATCTGTGTTGTGGTTTTTATTATTATTATTATGATTATTATGATTATGATTATTATTATTATTTCTGTATACAACTGCCCTGCCCTGGAGAGTGTAAGAGAATAAGACTTGGAATTAATGCAATGCAGAGAGATCACAGAGGGGAGGTCTGTCAGAGCTTTATGGGATCAGATGTCGGGTCCAAAGAAGAAATGTATTGATCTCCTATAAAAGAAAACAAAGGACTCGCATCGAGAAGTCCATTAGGAGGCGGCTCAGTGAAGCTTACTGTATGAGTGGGTGTATCTGTGCATGGCAATTTACTAGTCATGTTCTGAATGTTCTGTTCTCTCTGGTCTTTGTTGTACTGGCTGGAAAGCCGTCTCCCCACTGGAGTAAGGCAACAGGGTGACCATTTTTCAGATATGTCAATCACTGTGTGGTAACACCTGACCAACAATGTGACCTGAATTCTGAATCAATCTGATGGAAGAGTGTGGATTTTTTCAGGCTTGTAACTTCTCTTACAAGTCTCCTCTAGACTCTATCACTCTGCTCTTCTGTGCTTACACGCATGAAACCCCCATGCAAATGTTTTTCTAAGAAAGCTCCATTTTTACCTTTAACACTTTTTACAGATCCCTGGGTTTTCTGGGAAACCAGCACAAAAATATATTCCATCTGTTTGCCTGTCTGCAGAGTCCAAAACCAATAATTTAGTCTAAATTACAGTTCAGCATTCTGCCAAAACAACATAAACGTCCCTCATAAAATTTGATATGAACATTTGGCAAGCCAAGCCAGTCGCCCCCCTTCAGAGTATGCATAACCACGTTACATGCCCAACAATGCTATCAAAACATTTAATAACAAGTTATGGATCATTCTGTCGCCACACAATGAAGAGTAATTATGGAGAAGTGTCCCGTTGTTGGGGAGAAAAGAGGTCATAAGTGAAATTGTTGTTGGCTTGAGTGCTGGAGATCGAGTGTGGTGGGTCAGTTACGGTTCCCTTGCCCGCAATGAAAAGGAGTGTGAATAGGTTGTGGAGGTTGCTACCTCTTCAGGTATTGATGTTTATTCATTCAGGATGGGGTCTATTTTTGCTTTCCACATCGCCACCCTCAGGCCACGCACTTTGAGTGAGACTGTGTGGCGACGTGAGAGGAGACAAAGGACTCCTGTATCTTGTGGGCTTTGAAAACAAGCCCCCAACACACCCTCTGTCAGGGAACACAAACAGTGGAGAGACTAGGCTATTGTATGGAGGCTGGGAGAATGTGCAACCCTGCTTGCCTCTGTAGTTAGGACAACTATTAAACACCCAACACACACAACTCCATTTCTTTGAGGATTAACCATTTCGACAGGCTTGTGATGCAGCGTGACGGCCTGAGAGGGTAGTGACTGTCTAGCACTCCTGAGAGATTTGGTGCATTATGCATTAACTCTTATGCAAGTGTTTCATAATATATCCTAAAACAGTTGACTGTACCTGGCTCCACAGACGTCAGTGTATGGTTAGTGACGATTACACTTACAACTTCCAAGCAGGATCATACTTTTTTTGGTACTGCTTGATACCGACACTGACATGAGTAACCTATTACTAAACAATCAGCTTCTTTAGTTACCTTGGATCAAGTAGGGTTGCTGTGGAGAAGAGCAAGCTTTGTTCCACTTCTGTACAGCTGTAAATAAAGTACACTTCATTGTTTTTATTGCATCAGAATCCCTTGTTGTCAATGACTGATAGTGATTATCAAGAACAGTATACTGGGAAAGAGCTGTTATTTTTACTCACCTAGGTTTGTCTGTAGACATTTTTCTCACCTTGCCTGCATTGGCTGGCGTTTGCTGCTAGCAATGACGTGCTGAGTTTCATGTTTAAGATGTTTTTTCAGATTACTTGTACTGTAGCAAGATGCTGTAGTTCCTTCTCTTGATAATTTCAAGGAGCAGCAGAGTTTGCATTGTGTTTTGCTTTGATTACCATCGTAAGTCATGATATTTGTCCAGATCACTGTAAATTTGTGTCTGTTTATTAGCGTGGCAATGTACACTAGGCTTACGTCACATAGTCACACACGTCTCATATGTCAGGGTATCGAATGTTGGTATCAGAGCATTTTTTATGCGTATGTGTATGAACATGATATCAGTGCATCCCTACTCTGAATAAAAGATTACATAAGCAATTGCATAAGAGCAGTTCAGGGAATCCCTAAGGAACAGAAGTCATTAGGAGGTGAGACAGACATCGCAGAATGTTACCCCATCTTCTTGAGTATAGCGAGTGAGCAGTCAGCTGCTGCAACATCTGGGGGTCGGGGGGGGGGGGAGCCATCTGATCATCTCTGACTGATGCCCTAACATCTGGCTTTTCTTTCTTTGACAGTTCTTCCTCTGGGTTTAGGTCTGAATAAGAGCACAGAGCCACCATTAGTCTTTTTTAATAGGTTTCAGTGCAGTTTCCTGAACTTATTTAGTTATCTAGCTGATAATATCTCTTGCACAGTTTGACTGGAATTATCCCTCTGATTTTGACAAACAGTAAATGTGAATCAAAGAACCACATGACATTAACAAGGTGGTGTTTTGCTGCTGCCAGTCAAATCTATTACACCATTTCTTGCAATCATCATCTGTCACCAGATTCACTTGATGCATTTGCACAGTACATTTCTTGTAAAACAGCTGAGTCAAAATGCATCAGCAATGATGCACTCAGAAGCAGAAAGCATTTATTGTTAGCCACGTTATTGCCGCTGCCTTTCTGTGATCATTTCAGGAGCTTATCATATTGTGGGACAATAAGACACCTGCAGTAGGTAGCCTACAGTGCTTCATATGAGCTTTAATAGTGAGGAAGAAGCCGTTTCTGAGGGATGATCCAGTTAACGCCACAGTCTGTTATGCCTGTGTGCAAGCAGCTTCATCCTGTCGCTCGCGCCAACACAGCCTCTGTTGTCTTTCAGCAACCCCATCTCTTGTTGGAAAAACAGAAGACAAAGGTGACGGAAGTGCGAATTCCCCTCGCAGAGGAGTACAGTATGGCCGATGTGTGGTGTGTGGTCCCAGCAGGGTGATGCCGATGACCACAGAGATCGCATTCAGCTGCACACAATACGGTCACTGCCACAGGGCATGCACAATGGGGTGCACAATGTCCTGCACACAGCTGACCGTTCTCACCAACAACACACTCTTTGAGCATGATTGATAGAGATGGAGAAGTAGAGGGAGAGGAGAGAACCAGTGCACAGAGAACAAAGCTTGTGAATATAAACATTTGGTGATGCTGAGGGCCAAGAGTTACAATTGAGGATACACAGCCTGTGATATTGCACCAAAACTTGTTGAGTAAGGTCAACCAGTGGTCACGCTGTGAACGCAAGCTACTTGGGTAACATGACTCACCTCAGCTTAGTCACAAGTATGTGTCTAGCACCAAGTCAATAATACACAAATGCCAAAAGTAATGTTTAAATTAACTTGGTATTAAGCCGAGGATGGAATGTGAGAGGGTTAAAATGAAGTAGAAATGGTGAGATAAAGTTTGGCCTGAGTGATAATTTGCAGTATGAATGCTTTTGCAGATTCAGCTTCCTTTATAAATGTTAATGGAACTAAGATATTAATTTACTTGAAATGAACGTCTGAAGGGCGGCACAATGGCGCAGCAGATAGCGTCACCGCCTCACGGCTCCAGGGTCTTCGGTTTGATCCAGAGCTCGGGTTACTGTCTGTATAGAGTTTTATATAATGTCTCTGTGGGTTTCCTTTGGGATTTCTGGTTTCCTCCCACCTCCCAATATATCAGTAAGTGGAATGGCTATGCTAAGTTAACATCTAGGTGTGAATGAGTGTGTGAATGTGGTGGATTGGCGTCCCATCCTGGGTGTGTTCGCACCTCATTCCCTGTGTTCCCAGGATAGGCTCAGGATCTACCGCGACCCTGACCACGATAAAGCAGCTATTGAAGATAAATGAATGAATATAAAAGAGACGTGTGCTTTTTATTTTTTTATCCAGTTCCACATATGGATTAATGGATAGGCCTTGATTTAATCTAAGCTTTATCTAGTAGTGGCAGTGTTAAGAGTCAGGTATCAGAGGTCAACCACAGTTCTCTCTCATTTTAGATTTTGTGGAAAACGTTTGGACATGTTTCCACTGCTCTTCTTACTGGTAAGCAGTGAGGAAATGTCTGTTCTTTTCAGTTCAGTGGGAAAACCCCATTTGATGCATATTTTTAGAGCCAGCACAGTTTTCCAAAGTATGGCCTAGAATTTCCTACAACAATCTCTTCTATTCCTGTGTAGTTATTTCAGTCAACAGCGTTATGTGCAGTAGCTGTTTTAGTCAAACACATAAGAAAAGGCTGAGATAAATATTTATCACCAACAGTTAAAGCTGCTCATCATTGGCAAGTTTTCTTAACAAACAGGAAGTTCATTCATTTTTAACGCAGTGGAAGTCATAGGCATTCCCACATGCTTCACTATTACATCCTCCTGCCATGTCACCTGAGGTGCATTTGTATAGCCTCACACTGTATTAACTGAGTAATGATAATGATAATAATAATCATAATAATAATAATAATAATAATGAAAACAAACACAGATCGCTTAGATCCCTAGTTGCGCATTACACACCATGGAATCACTTCTACAAGTTTGACTATCACTTCATGTAATTACCAATAATGTACTCACTTTAATGCTGATGGTTATAAAATGGTGTATGCCATTCCCACAGTTAACTTTGTCCGAGAGACAATAAGCCCAAAAGTGGCTGTGCTCTTACTCAGTAAGCAGGATAGCTTAACTTCAGTTAATACAGAGTGAGGCTATAAAAATGCACGGCAGGTGACATGGCAGGAGGCTGTAATAGTGAAGCATGCGGGAATGCCTATGATTTCCCCTGGGATAAAAATGAATGAACTTCCTGTTTGTTAAGAAAACTTGCCAATGATGAGCAGCTTTAACAGTTGAAGATAAATATTTATCTAAGCTTTTTCTTATGTGTTTAACTGAAACAGCTACTTCAGGTGTGTTCTAGGCTCTGAATCTACTGTAGCCCTGACCAGAATAAAGTGGTTACTGAAGGTGAATGAATGAAAAAGTAGAAGGCCTGAAACATACCCATGTGAAAACAGGGTACATTAGATTTATTAATACAGTAACAGTAATTAGTAACATCAGATATTGAATATGTTAACTCAGAGTAGCATAATGTTCACTGAGCTACACTGTTATGGCTAACTCACTTTTCATGTGATGTAAAAGAATTTGATAATTACACTAATGCCTATAGCCGAGATAATATTGTAATAAAATATGAATAAAATATTTCATGCATATACAGCTGTCAGTTCGCAATAAACAGAAAGATAGAACCATTCAGGTCAATTTGATCTGCATAGCACTTTTATTAATAGACCTTGTCACAAAGCAGCTTTACAGAACTCCGGGTGTAGATTTATATTTAGGTCCCTAATGAGTGAGCTAGAGGCAACATTGGCAAGAAAAACTCCTCGAGATTGCACGAGGAAGAAACCTCAAGAGGAACCAGCCTCAAAAGGGAATCCATCCTCTTCTGGGTGACACTGGATAGAGGGATTAGAAATCATTACAGAAGAGTAAAGGCAAACAGTACTGAGTGTTTTGAAACGATGTTCAGTGTGAACATTTTGCTGGAGTGCTGGAATGAGCACCGGACAGTGTTTATGATTACAGCAGCAGTTATTATGTACAAATCCACGGTTTCCACACGAGCCTATGGACTGAAGCAAAGGTCTTAGGCATAAACTGTTTTTGGGAAGTGCAAATCTTTAGGGTGTTTCCATGCGGAACCATCCAGAGCAGCCAAATTAGCTTACTTTATTGTAATTGTTTCAGACTTATTACGCACTTGCTGTTGTAATTATAACAGCTTCCACATTTGAGCAGGGGCAGTCTGTGTGCTTCAGCTGGGCTGTGGGTGATCAGCACAGGCTACAAATGCACTGCAATGCTGTGTAAGAGTGGTGTTTTGCATCAGTGACAGTGTGTGTCCTTGTTTTACACCTTATTTTCCTCACTCACTCTCTCTCTCTTACTCTTTCTCTCTCCCCCTCCTTCCCTCCTCACTTATTTCACAGAAATACACCCACTCAAATGCAAACATTCATATCCGCTGTATCACTTGGTGGCTCTCATTCATGCTGTAGCTGTGAAGAGCAGGAGGACTCGGGTGGAGGATTGCACTGCCTTCTGGCTCTCCTCTTCTGCATGCTGGTTTGTTTGAACAGCTGACACAAAGCGGAATTACGAGACTGTTTTACTGTGAGTACTTTAATGTATTGGAAATAAAGGGAAGCAGAGGTGGTTTCTACACGGGGTAATCGCATGTGTGTAATTACTTCTGTAAATGGGTGTTGAGTTACAAAGAATGTAGTCCATGACACAGCATTACTTGGGTAAACTCTCATGGCATAACAGCTGGATGTGAAATCGGTGTGTCAGTGTATTATTAGGTTCCTGATCGTTTATCCTTCGACTTGAAGGTATGTATACTACCTAGTTGTGCCATGTTTTTATGTTGTATTCTCAGGAAAATGTATGTAGTACAACCAGTTAGAATCTTATTACATTAACTGCGTTCCTAAATGTGATAGTGCTACACTATCATAACCCAGGAAAATCCACACACTTGCTCGAACACAAAGATTTATCTGAAATGACACAGTCTTTGCTGCGATATTTAAATGTAATAGATTTTCTGACAGTCACGTTAACATGGTACCTGTTGATGCAACGATCCACCCTGTGAGTTATGAAAACTGTTGACCGTGTTGTGTGTTTTGGTCACCGTTTCTGCAGCTGTTAAGTCCTTGTTGTCTGTGGCTGCCAATGCGAGTCTGTCTCCATCAGGGAAAGGATAGTGAAGTGCAGTTAAAGGGCACTTCTGAAAAGCAGAGAGAGACTTACTCATTAACACTGATTTGTTTCTAGAAGGTTAAGCGAGGAGAGCGTGGAGAGGTGACCGTAAGGAGAAACTAAAGAGGCTTTGAAGCGCCGCTGGAGGATGACTAACCTTATCAAAGCGCTCTGTGGCGGCTGAGGAGGCGGCTTTGTGCGTTCGTTAAGGTGCAGCGGGGTGTCTGATTCATACACGTTCTCACTGACAGCGGCTGTATTTCATTCACTTCCTGATGTGGGTAGATTCTTTCTCTCGGCGTCACACTTGAAAAGGCAGGGAGCAGGCAATTGACGGGACCGTGCAGAAAGTTGCTGTGGGCGGCTTGGCAGTGAAAGCAGCTTCAGTTGTTCCAAAGAATAAATGAATGAAACCGACACTGCTTGTAAATTATACGAATTGTTATCCTTCCTGAATGCGTGTTCATGTGTTGTTTATTGTACATTCACAGCTCAGCCAGCACTAAAACTACTGGAGCACATACTAGTGTTTTTCTTTACTTGCAAACCAGGCATATTGTAAATTTGTTTGTTTGTTTTGTGTGTTTGTTTGTTTGTTTTGGTTTGTTTTGTTTAAAAAAAATCATTATTCCTGCGATGTATTGCTCATAATGTAGTAACTGCTCAGATGAGGAAATGTACTCAGTCCTTGAGATATTCATGGCCTGGTAAAAGAGAAAATTCTGTTCTTCACCATGAGCCCATTCTCAGAGAACGAAAGTAGCTTCTCCAGCTTTCCTGGAACAAGCTTGCCTCTCAGGTTCTTGCATTGCAGCACTGCAAAAATGAATTTTCCAGCCTTTTTTCCTCCCTTAGGTTCATTTGTCTGTCTGACTTTTTGGTAGTGTATCCAAGATCCCTTATTTAACATTTAAGTTTTTTTTTGTCTGTACTTCATTTAGAGCTTGCCATCAGATTTAGCATGACTATAAAGATTTAGCACAATGCAGGATGCAAGCAGGGTGTGTTCAGTGAACATCCGTCTGAGGTCCTTGTTTTTATGAGATCTGTCATAAGATGTAAGTCTATATTTTTTGTTTCCTCCTGTGTAATAATGGTTACTTTAAAACACCAGGTTGATTGTGTTACTGACTCTTTTTACCTCAGTGTAAATTAATGTATATGGCCAGCTTTCAGGCTGGGTTTGCTTTTGTGTAAATGTGTTCATGTCTGTTGGAACATGTAAGTCTGGCTGGAAGATTAAGCCATGGTCCTTATTGTGGATACTAACCATTTTCAGTAAGGTCCTTCAGGGTGGTGATGTTTTTTGCCCCGTGATGGCATTGATATCCCTGCCAGTATGGGCAGGTGGTGAGCTGTGCCTGTGACTCCTGTAGTGTGGCATTTAAAAGGGTCGGCCAGTGCTGCCGGTTTATTTTGAATGAACATGTTGAACGCTCGGCAAGGGGTAGGTGGGGTCGTGAGACAGTGCCACTCACGTGCCGAGGTCAGTCTGATTGCCCACTTCCTGCTGCCAGCATGTTGCTGTACTCAGAGAGGATGCTGGGAGACAAATTTAGAGCTCCAACTCACCCTCCATCTGCCACGGCTAGCTGTAGGCCCGTCTCTATGGGAACCGCCGCAAGGCAGCCAGGAAAGAAAAGAAAATAGGAAGAGAGACAGTACAGTTTGTGTGTGTGTGTGTGTGTGTGTGTGTGTGTGTGTGTGTGTGTGTGTGTATATATATATATATATAAGAAGCTGTTAATCTGTTTCATTATAATTAAACAGCATGATTAAAAACATGTAGCAAATATATATCGGTGAATATCAGTGATTTCGTTTTCACTTGCTTCTAACTGGCCATCCACAATGATGACATCAGCTCTAAAACACCAAGTCTTCACCTCAAGAGGGTCAATCCACCTGCAATCTCCCAGAAACAAAATCCAACTGCATCCACATTGGCAAGTTGTTAATATCTGACTTGAAGTTAGAGCTACCATATGCAGAAGTAACTGGCATTCGCTGCTTCCTTCACTGAACAGGCAGCACAAAGCAAAGGAAGGTGTTTGATAAAGAGCACAAAGCTTATATAAAAACACCAAGCTTTGGGATACATGTATATATATATATACTTTTACCAAAAATGACAGTAAAATATTTTAATTCTAAACCTTGCCTTGGCTATCTGCCTGCAAAGTTCATGTTGGGTTAGAAAGCAAGCTAAATCTAAACCTAAATATACATCGCGCAAAAATCCAATCAGCCGAGCATGTGGCAGCAGTGCAGTGCATAAAGTCAAGCATATACAGGTCAAGAGCTTCTGTTAATGTTCACATCAGAATGAGGAAAATGATTTTTTTCAGTGACTTTGCCTGTGGCATATTTGTTGATGCCAAATGGACTGGTTTGAGTATTTCAGAAACTGCTAATCTCCTGGGATTTTCATGCACAGCAATCTTTAGAGTTTGCACAGAATGGTGCGAAAAACAAAAACGTTCTGTGGGCAGAAATGTCTTGATGAGAGAGATCAGAAGAGAATGGTCAGACTCAAGCTGAAGGGAAGGCTATAGTAACTCTGATAACCACTCGATAAAACTGTGGTGAGCAGAAAAGCATCTCAGAATGCACATGGTGAACCTTTATGCAGCTGTAGACCATCCGCATTAAGCACATGGGTTCCACTGCTGCAAGCCAAGAACAGGAATCTGAGGCTACACTGGGCACAGGCTACCCCAAAACTGAACTGAAAAAGACCAGGTGACTATATCTGTGTATTTCTTTTTTAAAAAAGATATGCCAGATATTAGAAATAAGAAAGACTAAGGCTAATTATCATCTGGCACTATCACTATCACTATCAAATGTTTAGCATTGTTTCCAGTTTTTTGTATTGTTGCATGTAATTAAGCTTTTTTGTGATGAGTTTCAGTGTTTCAGCTTCAGTAAATTTACATGAAATCATGTCTTTCATGTAAGAGTAAAAAAATCCTGAATGAAGCACTACTGCTTATGTTTCAGTAATTATTATTTTTTTTAAATAATGAGTAGTGAGCGACCTGTCCATTTATGAGCGTCTCTAGCCTCTCAAGCACAGACCTCGGCTGAACATGCATTTATGCAATATCACAAAAAATTGACACTGATATGAAAAAGTTTATTTACCAGTCGCATTCTGAGGCTTCATAATGCACTGTGTGATTACATTAAAGTGGTTTATTTAAAGCAGTTGAATGGAACAATTGTATGCCCAAGAAGTGTGAACTAGTGAGGGAAAATTTTGTTTAACACATTACTGTTTTAAAAGCACTATTACTATGTTCCAGCAGTTGTGTTGGTGATGGTTGGTCATGGCTATGTGCTTCACTGTAACCAAACAGTGCATGGAAATTAGGTATTAAGAGTATTAAGAGCTCTGACTGTTTGTACCATGAACTTGCACGAGCTAACTGCTAATGCAGCACAGTTTCCTGACTTCTTTATAGTTAGAAGTTACTAGCTGGCAACCAAACCAATAGTGTAAATAAGCATTAATAGGAATGGCGACTGGTTTGCTAACTGTTTTCCTGTCTCTTCCCTCTCTCTGTGTTCACAGCCACATTGGAAACCAGGTGTGTTAAGTTCTCAGAACAGGTTAAGAAATAAAATGTGTTTTTTACTTGAGTGCTCATCAATGTACCTGGGCACAGCGCTAAAGTATTACGTATTCGTGGGAAGTAATATTTATCCAGCACATTATTTCCATTTTATTTAGTGTTGCTTTCTGGAAAAAAAAAGTGTTCATACTCTCATTAGCTTAAGCACCTTTGCTTGTAGTTAGCTGTTTCTGCCATCTAAAGCCATTTTGACTTTGAACATTATGAATATGTGCTCAGTTATATAGCACATATTTATCTGAGAATCATTACTGTTCTAGTGTGAGTATGAATGTGGGGCAGGGAATCTCCTCTCTCCAGCACTAGTGGCATCATTTGGTTGCTGACTCTGCACACCTTTCCTCTGTCGTTGCTTCTGATATATTACGCTCAACCAAATTTCCATTTCAACACACACACAGACACACATCTTCACAATACAGTAGTGCCCACATGATGCCTAGTGTACCCCTTAAACACTTGCATCATAAATAAGTGTATGAATCACCCATGTTGGCCTTAATGAAATGCTTAGCTACTTAAAACCACTAGCTGCAGGAGCTTCTTGTGGCTGGTGGTAAAGGTTCAGAGTAAATATCTGGTAGTCAGACTTCCATACAGAACACAAGACATTGATCCTGAGACTACATAATTTAGCTGCTGTTTTGGCACCAGAATTACGTTCTTCAGAATATAATACTGTTTTTTTTGTTTCTGTGTATTTCTGAAAGCTGCAGGATGTAAGATTTTTTCTGGTAGAAAAATTCCATTGCAAGCTACTTGCAGAAGAACATTTAGTAACGTGGGTTGAATTTTCCACTGCACGGGTTAATCTCATGGGTGAAAGTACCAAGTCAGCACGCATTCAGAGAGAATTCAGGGCTGATTCTCAAACTATATAATGTGCACCATGTAGTCTGTCTAAATATTAATGATGCCAGTGATGTAGTGAAACTGTTTAGTACGGTATTTGCAGTTTGGGACATGGCACAAATAATCGAGATTTTGATCATTTTGAGAATAAAGATCTTTATCGTGCACATCAGTGTGCATCTGAGAGGCTTCCAACACTGACAGTTAACCCACTAACTTTAGCTACATAAAGTAGTTTTGTTCTTTACTATCACCTCTGGTCTCTACTGATGTGTGTATTTTATCATTCAGTATGTGTTTTCAGTGTATTTTTATCGGTATATGTTGTTCTCCAACCTCTGAGAACATTAGGCACAAGCCAGATAGGACTTATTATTTACTGCTCTGTGTTTTAGCTAGCAGTAAATAATAAGTTACACATCAGGGGCATGCGGATTTCACCCAGTGTATGACGTATCCGTACAAATTTCCCACCAATTCCGACTTGATACCACGGCGCTGACTGTGAATTTCTTTTACAGAATTGTCAGGGTGAGTTACAGCAACACAGAAATGTTAGATTATAGAAGTTATTTTTGTTCTCCGACTCAGTAATATATTGTTTTGGAACGAACTAACAGGCAGAATATTTGGTAGTGGTTGTGTACATGGCTTGGTTAGCTTGGTTGACTTGGTTATTTCCATGGGTTGGTGTTGTAACAGTATTCTCTTTTAACATTATTGTAATAGTATTCTGTTTTAACAGAATATTTTTATGAATGGCTATGCAACCGTGTGTGTGTGTGTGTGTGTGTGTGTGTGTGTGTGTGTGTGTGTGTGTGTGTGTGTGTGTGTGTGTGTGCATATGGTACTTGTTGTCAGGAGAAACCTACTCAGTGGAAATGTCTTGTGAATTCAGTGTTATTAGTAATTCAGGAACTTATACTCCTATATTCTCCCTCTTGAAGCACTTCTGTCTTTGCTCATCATATCATTGCTCATTCTCTGTCCTTATGTGAGTACTAGCCACTCTGTCATGTTATACTAAACTGAGTCTCAGCCTTGTTGAACATTAGTTGGGAGAGAGAAGCATATGGCATGTTTTTCTTGTGTTAGTTATTTCATAATTTTAGTATTGATGCACTTTCAAATGTCACTTACCCTGCGTAATTTAATTTCCCATAAGCTAATGGCTTGATCTACAGAGGACCAGAGATGATTTTTCTGTAATCAAAGCCTACGTCTGTTATGGGAAAGCCCAAACTGGAGAGTTTGAAGACCAGGTGATGTGTTTCCAATCTTCAACTGTTCAGTTTTGAGGCCTCAGAGCACAGGGTCAGCCATGATACAGTTCTCCTGGAGCAGATAGGGTTAAGGGCCTTTCAGTGGAAGCTTTATGTTGTTAGATGCTTTTCTGCTCACTACAGTTGTAAAGATTGCTTTTCTGCTCACTACAGTTGTAAAGATTGGTTATTTGAGTTACTGTAGCCTGCCTGTCAGCTTGAACCAGTCTGGCTATTCTCCTCTGACTGCTGTCATCACCAAGGCATTTCCGCCCGTAGAGCTGCCAATCACTAGATTTTTTTATTTTTTTTTTCACAACATTCTGTGTAAACTCTAGAGACTGTTGTGCGTGAAAATCCCAGGAGATCAGCAGTTTTTGAAATATTCAGATCAGGCAATCTGGCATGAACAACCATCAAAACTGATGATCACATTTTTCCACATTCTGAAGCTCTTTACCAGTATCTGTATGATTTTATGTGTTGCACTGCTGCCATATATTTGGCTGATTGGATAACTGCACGAATGAGTAGGCATACAGGTGTATCTGATAAAATGTCCGTTGAGTGTATATTGTATTGTTTGTATTTAAATGTAAATATTTTCACTAGGCTACTTTTAATTCTTAGCATATATCAACATTGCATAGATAAGGTTTTAAACTGTTTCTTACGCATAAAATTTAGATTTATGGTATGCATAGTAAAGCTGATATTTGTATACATGCAATACAGTTTTTCGTATATAACCTGTAAACGATTGGCTGCTAATACATGATGGTCACCTCAAGAAACGTACTCTTCTAACAATTTCAAAGTTTTGTCTGTTGAGGGTAAAACACAACTAGGTAAAAGATGATTAACTAATTATGTAAAAACAAACACCAATATTCATTAGTAGCTAAATGGCCTTGTGTCGCACCTTAGGGTTTTTAAACAATCCATGACCCTCATTGGCTTAAATCCACAGCACCCTCTATTGGACAACTCTCAATAGGTCTGTTTTCATTGGGTTTGTTTTAAGAGTTAGTTTTGTGGAATTGATGGGTCTAATGTAATTTGCTACTGAGTAAGTTTGCATATGCACCCTTATGCAAGAATTCTGCAATTCTCCGTAAAACAAGTATTAGCCGTCAAAATCAGGCACATAAGGTCAAACAGTTAATGTCTAGAGCTTAGTGTATATGTGTAGTGTGTTCCATAATTATTGCAAAATGCAACTTTAAGAGATGTTTCATTATGTAAACTGTTATTTGACAGTGTTTTGAGCCATATTCTACATCTTGAAATCATGACCCAAATTGTTCATGAGGTTATTCACGCTAAACCCGAATTGATTAATAATTCTGCAGTTTAATCTTACTTCCATTCAATTTAAATATGTAAATGGAACCAGACAAGAAAATTTGTCAGAAAGTCAGAAAATAACCTATTTAAGAAGCTTGTGTATTCTGTTTCTGTCAGGTTCTTTTGGATCTTGTTGAAATACACTGAACATTCAACGCTGAATAAAATAGGATTCTCTTGGCTGTGAAATTTCTTTTTTTAAATACTGGATTAATTTAGAGAAAAGTAAAAACCCAAGTCCTGCAAATCTAGATTCTGTTTCTGGCTTTTACAGCAAAACTGCTTTTGTTGATGAACAAGCATGTAACCTTACACAGTGAAAGCCATACTTAAGTTTCTTGTTTCTGTTTTTCTGTAGGGCCTCTGCAGTGTGGGCATATGACTACCTGTGAGAAAGAAGGGCTTGAACACCTGCTAACATATCAGTGGAGAAAGTAACTCAAAAATAGTCTGTTCTTTCGTCCTTCCTTCCAAGCTCCAAAGGAATGATACAATGATGAATTTGGGTTGGGAGGTGAGAGTTTCAGCATAGAAAAGACATCTGCTCTTCTTTGGCCCGGTTTGATTTCTTCATCTGATGAATGAATTTTAACAAAAACCAGTACATACTTGTACATAAAGTCATGTGCTATTTTTCTCAAAATGTTTCTGTGCCGTGGGAAATAATGCTAAGGGGTCAGGTGGTCATAAAGGCATTCCCAGTGTGTCCATAAGGGCTTCCTCCCCACATTCTATGGAGGCAGAGCATAGCCGGCCGTCTGATGGGGAGCGATCTGGTGGACAACAACAAGCTCTGCCTGAATCTTCACTTAGGGGTAGGTTTCCTCAGATACAGGAACAGGCTACCTCACTACCAATCCATGGATCACAAGGCCGGCATCAAAAAAGGCAGCCAAAACGTCGTGATTTGCTCCAGAGGCAGCAGCAACAGCAGTCTCAGATTGGGGAAGCTTGGCAATTACAAGATGTGCCAGGCCCCTCTGGAGGCAGCTACTCTTCATCATCTCTTGAATCCTCTACCCCAGTTCCTCATCTTCAGAGTATTCCATCTTGCCCCAGTCAGGAATTACAAGAAGGCACCACATCTAGAAGGGAGCGTAAGCCCCAAAAGCCAGGGAAGTATGTGTGCTCTTACTGTGGAAGGCCATGTGCAAAACCCAGTGTTCTCCAAAAACATATCCGCTCCCACACAGGAGAAAGACCCTATCCTTGTGTCCCTTGTAGTTTCTCATTTAAGACTAAAAGTAACCTGTACAAACATCGTAAATCCCATGCCCATCGAATAAAAGCTGGCTTGGCATCTAGACGTGAAGAATACAGTTTCAGTGGAGTTGAAAGTGGTACAGTAGGAGATGAGCAGGAAGAAGCAACAGAAGCAGATAGCACAGAGTCTGAAGATGAGACTGGTCAGCATCAGCCATCTACTTCTCAAGACAGGCCAGCTCTAAGAAAAAGCTCCAAGGTGGAAATCTCATTTTCAGAGGAAGGGCCAAGAACAGAGGACTCCCAGGCAATCAAACAAAGGTTAGCTATGCGACTCAGTGAGAGGAAAAGAGCTCCTATGGAATCACCAGATGAGAGCCCATCGTCTTCATTGGGTCCTGGTAGTAAGGGCAGTACTGAATCTGGCTACTTTTCTAGCTATGGCAGTGCTGAATTATCCCAGGTGAGCCCTCCCAATGCCAATGTTAAATCTTATGCTGAAATTATTTTAGGAAAGTATGGACGATTAGGCCAACAACAAAGAATTCCACATCAGCATCTTCAGTCATCATCTTCATCATCTTTGGGGCATGAGGAAAAGTCCATCCCTTTCACTGTGCCTAAGACGCAAGTCATTGAACACATTACAAAATTAATTACTATAAATGAAGCTGTAGTTGACACAAGTGAAATTGACAGTGTCAAACCTAGACGTTCTTCCCTCTCTAGAAGAAGTAGTATTGAGTCTGCTAAGTTTTCTTCGCCAAAAGATCCAAAGGAAGATTTCCCTGGAACTAGTGGCACTACCGGACAAATTATTCTAAGTGGTTATGCCACTGATGTACAGCATTCACAGTTAATTGAAGGCACACTTTCTAGTCATTGTCCCAGTGCTGTTCTTCTGAGAAGTCAGTCAGTTCCATCCTCTAGTGGGAAAGATGATCCGGCTAGCTCAATATCACACAGATTTCGTCTCAGCCAATCTTTTGATGAGCAGCAGGCTGCATCAGCGGAGCTGAGGGTTGGCCACCATCATCGAATGTTAAGACGCCAGCCTGCCATTGAAATGCCAGTTGGAGCTGACCTTACAACAGAAGCTGGTTCCTCTGTTTCCACAGAATCGGGATGGAACCAGCAAAAGGGAATACGACTTTATGAGTGTGAGATATGTGGAACTCACTTGAAGAAACAGGACGATTATGAAGCACACAGAGTTTCTTGTATGAATAAGCAGGAACATCAGAGCAAGAAGAAAGCGGCTGCTGAACAAGAAGATCATCGACAAATAATGCACTATAAGTTTAAAGCAATGGCTATGGCTATACGAAAGAGAAGGAAAGAAGAAAGTCTAGAGGAGGACCCTCCTAGTCCAGGTCCAGCAGCTATATCCTTTAGCAGCCATCTCACCACATCAGCAATAGAGAATAAAGAAGATTTTCAGGGCTTCTCAGGTACTGTATCACAAATTGAACCAGAAAAAATTGGCCCTTACAAAGAAATATCTGTAATCCAGCACACCAGCTCCTTTGAAAAACAGGAAAGCATGTCTATAGAAATTCAGGAGTCAGAACTTGAACATAAACAATCACAGGAGCCCAAGCAAACCTCCACATCCAGGTTAGTTCGACAGCCCAAGATTCAAGTCCCAGAAATCTTGGTTACAAAAGAACCAGATCCTGAGATGGTTTCACCGCCAGCAAGTACATATATCCCAAGAGAATTAGAGAAGGAGGAGTTTCAGTGGCCTCAGCGTAGTCAAAGTCTGGCTCAGCTCCCTGCGGAAAAGCTGCCACCAAAAAAGAAACGTCTCCGTTTGGCAGAGGCACCCCAGTCATCAGGAGAATCTAGCTTTGAATCGGTATCCCTACCACGCAGTCCTAGCCAAGAGAGTAATGTTTCTCACACCTCTAGTCGATCTACATCCTTTGACGAAACAGGAAAGGTTGACCCTGAAATGCAGGCTGGTACATGGAGCTCCCAAGGGTCCCACATGCTTACTGTACCAGGTGCCTATCAACATTATCACAGGGAAATGCATCGCTCTGCCTCTGAGCAGGCTCCTGCAAGTCCACCACACCCTGCCCAGATAGTAGAGACAAGAAGCAAGTCATTTGACTGTGGATCCCTGTCTCCAAGACCTACTTCATCTTCTTGGAAAGAGAGGCGAAAATGTCTCTTGGTGAAACATGCAACCCTTGAGAAGCCTGATCAGGAAGAATCATCATCTAACATCCATCAGTCCTATCCTGGCCATGCTGCCCTAACAGTTGGTGAGCACAGAGCAAGCAGTAGTTCTAGACTTAGTCCAGAGACTTTGGGCAAAACTCTGCAGCTTTTTCAAAATCCCCTCCCTCTTCCACCTACAGTTTACCCTCTGGCTAGTCCAGAAACCTTTTCCTCACAACAGATAACTGGACTTCTACCAGTCACAACAATATCTGAGGTGCTTTCTAGTCATATGCTTCAGCAGGCTCTCATACAAACAGTGCCATCTTCATTTCATCCAAGACAGCATCATTTAGCTGAGCACCTAGGCCTTCCTGTTCAGCCTTTTCCTACTTTACTCTCATTGCAGTACCCAACGAGCGGTCTAAACATTCAGGATCCCTTGGCTTCAACTATTGGCGATTCTAGTTCTTCTCCTTCCTCTACACATAGAAGAGGTTCTCCACATCACCATCTTGTCACTCGGCACCAGCCTCGCCCCATCATTGCTACTTGCCTTGAGCAGCTTAGACCAGTGGTGTCACTGGTGGTGCCTGTGCGCTTACAGACTCATATTCCTACATATGCTAGTGCCATGTACACGACCATTTCACAAATTTTAGCTACAACACGGTCTCAGCAGCCAATTTGCTGTACAGCCATGGTCATCATGGAGAAACTTGAGGGCACTAAGCTTCAGAGATCTTACCTTAGGCTCCCTACTCCTAATCTTAAAACCTGCATTCCTTTATCCCTTCCTTTAGAATTTCGAGCAGAAATTGCATCTGATGATAGTTGTGGGCAACTTTGTGCTGGAGGAAATAAGCGAATGCTTTCCCCTGCAGGTAGTCTAGAACTCAGCTTAGAGGCACAACGGCAACAGAAACGAATCAAGGAAGAAGAAGAAGCAGAAGAAAGTGGAGAAGAAAGTAAATGTTGTGAGAAATTTCTGGAGGAAAACCAAAGAACAAACAAGGGGGAGCTAAGGAACAGAAAAGGAGTAGAGGTAGCTGTGGAGAAAGAACAAGAGCAGGAAGGAAAGATAACTGAATTTATGGTGAATAAGCCAGAGATTTCCCAGGTGGAAACTGGACTTAAAAAAGAGGAAAGGCAGGAAGAGGGCCACAGATGTGTATCAGTGGTTGAGATTCCAGAGAGATCCACAGATTCCACTGACCCCTTATACCCCAGTCTACACACAAGTACATCAGTGAGCTGGTGCTACCTGAATTATACCAAGCCTAACCCATCTGCCCACACAAATCCACAAACTTCAGTTTATTCCTCTTGGAGTGTGAGCATGTATAACCCCAATTTACCTGGTCTGTCCACCAAAATAGTATTGTCACTACTGCGTTCTAAGCAAATGTACAGCTCTGAGGTTTACACCATGGCTACAACACCACCTCTGACAACTGACAAGCTGGTTGGCAACAAAACACCCAGGGTATCAGAGGTAAGTGTTACTGTAATTTACTATAAATTCTCAGATTGTCTTCCATCCACATTTGCTAGTGTGTTGTTGTGCGTTTAGTATTGTGTATAGTTTAGTATTATTGGGTACAAATATGTCATGTTATGTCTTTCTGGGGTGTAGGTACATGCCAAAACACTGAGCACTCCAGTAAAAGAGAAAGAAGAGCCTCTGACTAAGAGGGTTGAAAAAGACGTGAGAAGTACAGAGGAGACTCCTACCACCTCAAAGCACAGTGAGCCACTACGTGTTTGCATCTTTGAGGGAGGGTGAGTGATTATTTGGCTTTCAGAATATAATTTATTTATAATCATGCCACTCTCTAATATCCCAGTCTTGTTTAAATGTTTTAGTATATCTTATACAACCCCACTTAAAGTGTGTAGAGATAGGAAGCTTGTTTTTATACAGTTCATCAGTTCTGTTCTTTGGCTGTACTGGTTGCATTTTGAGTGACAAAGGCAAGGTATAATGGACTATTTTTAGTACTACCTCTCTCTTTCGGGATTTACACTTCCAAAACAGAGACACATATATAGAGAGAGCACTGTTATCTTGAGAGAGATTTATGGCTGAAGTCTGCTGCTTATTGAAATTGCATCAGCTCATGTCCAGTGATTGATGACAGATTTCTAGGTTTATTGGTTTCTCTGGAATAATGCCTATGGTAAGGCTTCTTATGAATCCACAGGGAGATTAGGTCATTTGTTTTATATTTAGTTCTGAATGGTGCTTGTAGTGGTGAGAAGAAAAAATGTTCCTCTCTTTACTGTTTATTGTGATTTGAGTCTAAAACCAGTACAACTACTTATTCGTCTGTTAATATACCATTGGTTGAAATAGATATAAAAGATAAGTGGATGTATGAAATAAACTAACATTACGTTGAGTTTATAGCACTCATTACTTGAGTCCATCATATGCTGTAGGTCTATGCTAATGTCATATTTGCAATTTTGTCATGGGTGCTAAAACGAGACACGACACCACCCTGCTTTACTTTGTATCTCATGCAGCATCTATTTCGCTTACGTAATTCTTCAATCACACACCCACATACTCCCTATCCACATCCATCTCTATTTGTGCAGTTTCTCTTTCATTCTGTTTCCTCTCCACTGTTTCTCACATCAGTACCCATGTATCTCAACATCTCTGCTGTCGGCTTACCTCACTCTTTCTTTGTGAGATACAATTAGTGACACATTGAGAAAATGTGGTAAATATGGGCTCTTTCAATCTCTCTTATTCTCTGCTCACTCTTTCTCTCTCTCTTTTTTACTGTATCTAAGAAATTCTTTCTTCTGCTGTCTTTATTTACTACAATGCAGGGAGTGGTCTCACAATAAATACTCAAAAGTATTGTTTGTGAAATGATGTGGCTGTTTCAGTTCTGTGAATGCAAGGTGTTTTGAAGAAAGTTAATTCAATCAGATAATGTTTTTGTAAAAGTAGGATTTTCATTATAATAGAAACATTTCTGTAAAGATCAGGCCTTAATTCAACATACAAGACATATGCATATCTCCATCCCATCTCCATTTGTCCCAACATCATCACCTGTCTATGTGCACCAGTTTTCCAAAAACGATCTGAAACTCCATCAGTTGAATTCTGTCCAAACGATTCTTAGGACTGTTCCACTCAAACGTTGTCAGAGTGTGTTTCTGACAAATAGGTGATCCAATATCTTCCAAAAACGCTTCCATCATAGTTTGAAGTGATATGAGAGTGAAATGCGAGCTGGTTAAATTTAGACAAACACCTTAATCATCTTTTAAAGCTAACAATAAGCAGGTTTTTCACATATTGCTGATTTTGGGCTTTAGCAAACAGCCAGATGTCTAGCTTTTGAAAATATGCCCATGTAAACCATGGACAAACATGGATTTTCCTCTACTGGCAGGAGGATGGTGGCTATAGAAAATTAGGGGGAGTGAAGGGATACCCTCCCATTTTCAGTAAAATATTTAGGTCCTGATTTACTAAGATCCCAGATAGAGTGAACATTTTTGTGTGTCTCTCTGTCTCTCTTCAGGTATAAGTCTAATGAAGAGTATGTATATGTGAGAGGGAGAGGGAGGGGGAAGTATGTGTGTGGTGAGTGTGGGATCCGCTGTAAAAAGCCCAGCATGCTGAAGAAACACATCCGCACTCACACAGATATCCGTCCCTATGTCTGTAAGCACTGCAACTTTGCCTTCAAAACTAAAGGTGAGTCATGCAGGTTTCATAGATACACTACTCTACACTACTACTCAACAGATCTTAACCACAAACCTTTATGTGAAAGTATAAAAAAAATCCATAATGCATTACTGCTCTTCGTTAGTGATCCTTTCATATAACCTTTCATACTTGATTTCATTTTTGAAATTGCTCCTCTATTAATTTCCTTCCTGACAGGGAACCTCACCAAACACATGAAATCGAAGGCACATGGTAAGAAATGCCTGGAGAAGGGTGTGTCTGAATCATCTGTAGATGAGCTGGAGACTGAGGAACCAGGTAGGATGTTCATATACACTGGTCCATTCTCTAGCTGTAGTGTAAAAAAAAAAAAGACGTATTATCCTTATTGATTAACAGTGGAGTATGAATGGAGTATGAATAGACGATGGACTGATGTATGATTGTCTTAACATGAAGACAGCAAACCATCTGTGATCGCCATTAAACAAATTTTATTAATCAATTTTTTTTTCTTGAATTAAATGCGTAACCATTCATTCTGAGTGATTGTGTAATAACTACAATTTATATACAATTCTGAAATTTTAAAAGATTAAACATTAGGGAATTACAGGCATATTTCTTTAGTGGAAGAGCTTAACATTTGCTGTCTCAAATCACTACCAAGACATGGGTGAAGTAGCTTAAAGTAGTGTAAAGTTAAGTGACTTCTACCTCAGTACTGTAGTTTGTATCATCTGTGGTTTCTTCAACTTGCCTAAGTGTAGTGTCTTATTTGAAGTTATTTTAGCATAAAAGTCGCGCTAAAACATTACTGCCAGGGACGGGGGTTAATTTTTAGTTTGATATCTTGGACATTTTCTTACATTCTTACATTACAAGTGTTTGGATTCATGTATAATTGAAGCCGTGTGGGTTAACGGCCACTATGCAAATCACACGAGTTCAGTTCAAAATTGAATGAGTATTTTTAATTATTTTTAGCAATGTAATGTTTAAAAAGTATGTTTAGTAATATACATTTAACTAACTGTACCCATCACAAATTATTATTATAAAAAAGCTAACTTTGTTCACAAAAGAAAATACAAAGCTTTTCATTTTCACATCAACCGTGAGCACTTCAAGAGTTTTTGCATCATTTATGTGAAATTTTCACCCTTGATAGGAACTGTAGCTGAATTTTATCATGAAGTTTCTCATTGTCCAAACCTTGAAAATCACAGATGCATCGTTAATATAATGATAAATGTTGTCGTGATTTCTTGGGCACTCAGGTACAGTGTGCTCATGTTTGTGAAGGCCATTTGAAATTGACTGGTCTGCCATAAAGAGAAGCTTTCTAATCTGGCCTCCAATTTCAGTTGGTATGCTGTATATAGAACAGAAAATGAAAGCCACCCATCTCTTTCTCCCTGCCAGACTGAGGAGCACCAAGGACAGTTTATTCAAACATGCGCTATTCAGCAGGCTTTAAATATAGTCATGAATGGAGGAGGCATGACAGTTATATGAACATGCATATTTGAGTAATGAACATGTATTGTCTGAGTGTATGATAATTTTTTTAATATATCTGTATATATTGCTTCTGTCTCTGGGTCAGGTTGCTGTGTATATATCCTAATATGATTACTTAGTATTTCATATGTACACCTCTGTTTTAACCCGAAGCCCTTTGTGTGTGTTAGGGACCAGTGAGGGGCAAGTATATGAGTCAGAGGACCAGGAGGAGCACCAGTTCTCTGACATTGAAGACTCTGAAGATGAGGATGATGAAGATAACGAGGAGGAAGAGGAGGAGTTTTCCTCCCATGAAGATGCTCCTTCGTCCTGCTCTACAGATACGCACCAGTCAGACAGTGGTCCGGGCTCACAGACAGGTCCCACAAGCCTTACTGTTTCAGAGAGAGAAGAAAGAGAAAAGCAGCTCTCTCCTGTCCAACCATGGAGGGGTGGACAAGCTATATCTCCAGACAGCAAGAGGGCACTCTTCTCCTCTAAGGCCTGGGAGCATTCTCCCCGAGCCTTCTCTCCTGCTAGTGAAGGCTCACCTCTCCGGAGTGTCTCTCCTAGACTGGAGCTGTCGTCTCCCTGTCGACATCTTTCTCCTTCCCCTGAAAGAGGCCCGTCTCCTCTCACAGCGTCCCCGCTCAGGTCTTTCTCCCCGCTGCGTCCTCTTTCTCCTGCCCGCTATAGGAGCTCCAGAGCCCGACTCTCTCCAACACCATTCAGAACTCAGCACAGAGCCCACAGCTCTCCTGGCCACTTCCACTGGGAACCAAGCACTAAATCCAGAGAGAGCCAGCAGGTGAGTCTCATGAGCACTAATTAGGGATGCATCTGACTTTTCAAATAGTCACACCTTTTCAACACATTTAGTATTGTTTGCCTTTTCACTATATGACTGCATACTGTAATCAGCATAATGACACTATCCAGTGTCACCCAAAAAAAAGATAGGTTCCTCTCTGAGTCTGGTTCCTCTCAACATTTATTCATCATCGTCATCTAAGAAGCATTTCCTTGTCACTGCAGCGTCTGGCTTTCTCATTAGAGCTCTAGTTCCAGATTTCTGTAGAGCTGTTTTGTGACCATGTCTATTGTCTATTTGTTAAAAATGTCATAAAGATTCAGCAATCAGAGATAGATGGTCATACTGATGGATGACATCCGAAAAAGAATATGTTGTTTTGCAATGTTGACCATAAACCATCTGTTAGTTTGTCAGTACTGTTGTGAAATTTTGGGTCTCCTGACATTGTTGCAGTTCTTGAAATTAAATCTGAGCTTTGGTTAAACCTGTCTTAAATACACTGTTGTTTTTCTTTTTCACTTCTCATTAAATAGCCTTGCAAACTATCATCTTTAAGTGATCAGCAGTGTAACTTTGTAAGCAAGCAGAGAGTGAGTGGAGGTAGAAGTTAGTCTGGAATAAATGTGTTCCATAAATGTTGAAAACAACAAATTGTGTTGGAAGTATGATTGTACAGCATTCACATGTCTCCCTCTACAGGAGAGGTCTAGTACACCCGGTACTGCACAGGCTTCACAGAGGTTGAGCCCTACACATGCCAGCCTGGTGACCTCTGCCCTACACTTCCCTCACTATGACCCTCCTACCCATGTACCAAGCCCATCAAGAACTGTGGACCGCATGTTCAGCCACCTCCCCTTACATTCACAGCAGCAGGCCCGCATGCCTTACCATATGATCCCAATTGGAGGCATCCAGATGGTGCAGCTTAGGCCCAGATCCTGCCCCAAACTGGAGCGAGCTTCCTCTTCCACTCAATCCCCCAGCTCTCCCAAAGAGGAATTCACTTTCTCCCTAAGCAAGAGCTCATGGAGCACATCATTGAACTTGCAATCTGAAACAACACAGAGTGTTAGTGGGACACACAGCCTGGAACAGGAAACCAGGCCATTAGGGCTGCACTGTCCTGCTACAAGCTCCACAACAGCCAAATCTTCTCCACCATCTGACTCTGGTAAGCAAAACAAGAAAGACAGTAAACAATATGGCAGCTCATGGCCCTCCAAGACTCGCACAATTGTTCCCGAGACATCTCAAGAAGAGGGCCAAGATACCATTGAAGGAGACAAGAGGGGCTCTGATATCTCTGAGAAGGAATCCAGCACCTCCTTACACAGAAAGAGTGAACAATCAGAGCCAGAGGAGCCTAAAGAAGGCCAGTCCAAAAAGCATGACCCAACTTCAGCAGAGATTGCAGGAGAGAAATCTGTCCACTCAGATCAGAGCCAGGAGAGCAACCCAGACAGCACTTAATAGCCTTTGGGCTCAACATTAAAATCAATTGATTTATTATTATTCTTTTTGTTTTGTAATGCTACATTTTTATACAACTTTTCAATACTGTTGGTATCTTGGTAAATGTTTGTTTTTGCAATATTCAAGATTGAAATATGATGCACTTTTCCGTTGAACAAAACAATGTTTCTGTAAAATTGATCACTTCTGTCCCTGAGTATTTACTGACATTACATTCAATCCTAATGTATCTATTTAAATATGTCTATGTAAAATACTTCTTAAAATTAACTATGATTATAAACATTTATAAATGACCAAGTTGAATACTTAAACCAAGAGTAATTCCAATATCTTGTCCCTTGTTCCAGTATTACTCAACATATAGTTACGTGTGCCTTTCCTGTCAGGATTTCTTGCTTGAAGTGTAGACAAAGATGAAAGGTTGTGAATTCTTTTATAAATATATGATTTGTCTTTCAGTTGGTATTTGTACAATAGAGTTTTTCTAAACGCAAGTCAGGGTAAAAGAAAGCAGTTTGTACTGAAGTCTGAGATGGAGTGCAAAGGATTTGCAATGAAATTGCACTGAAGTCATATTTTTTTATATAGATAACAAGATATGCTATGATATTGTGTACAGATAAGAGATCTATGATCCATATTTATTGCCATTTGAAAATATGGAAAACGTTTTGTTTAGTTTTGAAAAGTTTTTTTTTTTAATGAAATTTTTATTCTTTACAAATTTCGTTTAGTATATTTCTGTTACGTTCTGAAGACTTGAATTAAAGAAACTGGACAGGGTGATGATGACGTTGGTCAACAGCTATGGGATTGGATGTATCAAGAGCCTTCCAAAATTTGTCACAGGTATGTATTATTTCTGAACCAATAAAGGTGCACCAGGAATTACTGAATATATCTTTTTGTCAGATTTTTAGATCTTAAAACCTAGAGGTGTCAACACCTAGCCCTAAAAGGCCTCAGCACTGCAGAGCTTTGTCTTCTTCTAAACCACCATGTTCATACAGAGCAGCACTTGGTAATTAGCTAATCAGTAGCTGTGTGGTGGCCCTTCAGGTCTTAAATCTGACACTTCTGGATTAAGCTCCACACATGTCTGCTGTGTTTTACTCTCTCTCTCTCTCTCTCTCTCTCTCTCTCTCTCTCTCTCTCTCTCTCTCTCTCTCTCTCTCTCTCTCTCTCTCTCTCTCTCTCTCTCTCTCTCTCTCTCTCTCTCTCTCTCTCTCTCTCTCTCTCTCTCTCTCTAGCAGCTTTTGTTCTTAACACTCCCCTGT
Organism: Pangasianodon hypophthalmus; assembly: GCF_027358585.1. Taxonomy (NCBI): domain Eukaryota; kingdom Metazoa; phylum Chordata; class Actinopteri; order Siluriformes; family Pangasiidae; genus Pangasianodon; species Pangasianodon hypophthalmus. The sequence continues at coordinate 1,496,257 of NC_069710.1, forward strand.
AATGCATAAGTTTATTTTTCTCTGTTAATTCTCTATTAGAGTGTTCTGTGTACTCTACATTACACATCTAGTTTTGAGCGTGACTTCTATAATAAATCAATACCAACACTAGCATGCAAAAATATTCATACCCTACCTATAATGGTCATGTTTGTGGAAAAAAACAAAACATATATATATATATATATATATATATAAAAATAAATGATGCTTTATTTATAGTTTAGGTTTAATACTAATGGGTTTCAGGATTCAACCATAAGGCCAAAGAGCATTCAAAACATCTCAGAATCTCAGTGTAAAAAGAATTGCAGAGCACAGAACCTCAAAAAAAAAAAAACCTGCTGCTGCTGAAGAAGTGAAAAAGTTAGCAAAAAGAAATAAAACACCACACAGAGAAGACCTCTGAAAGAAGGCCGGTATTAAAAATAAGGGTCTGTCTAGGGTTTGTAACAACAACTTTATTGCAAAGTTCCTGAATTTCCGAGAGAGTGTACATATTGGTAGACTTGGAAAGACTTGACATTGTAATTGTTGCCAAAATTTGCACCTAATAAAAAAAGACATTGTAAAAAAGATGTTTTCAATTTCACTAATAGGGTCTGAATCGTTTTACGAGTGACTGTAACAACACTTATCTCCAGTGCACACAACCTCCAACACAGGATAATCACATGTTTAGATTAAGGTTGTTTCAACATCATAAACATATGTGAATAAGATACTAAATAACAGTTTCATCATCATAAAATTGATAAGCATGAATGCAAATGGGACTAAATAATAATACAAAGAAGTATATCAGCTTAAGTGGGTCAGCCGTTACTCAGTTTTGCTCCAGCTACAATATAGATCATATAGACAGGTGACATGTTAAAGGAAAAACAACTTAAAGTGCCTTAGTAAGGTTTTGAGGCACTACAAGCTGCCAGAACAGTCTCTGGAGCAGTACAGGAGGGATGAACACCATTCTTCCAAACGATATTCCCTCAGTGTTTTGCGAGTGCTATCTAACGCGTCTGTCCAAAAATCATCTGGGTTCAGATCTGTTGACTGTTTGAAAATGGAAACTCATCAGTGTGGATCAGATTTCTGGACCCACACCCAGTCCAGTCCACTGTCAGGCAGAAAAAGAAAAACAACTTCTTTTTGAAAAGAAGACTAGGCTGAAATATATGAAATATATGTCATAATATAAAAATGACTAGGCTTAAATATATCATTTTTTATTCCTTTATTCCCTCAGGATGCATTCGCAGGAAAAAAATGTTGTTCCTGTTTTTAATAGTTATTTTATATCTGAATTTCTGTCACAAGACACAGCAAATTAAACAGGAATTGAGAAGGCTGATTCAGCAAAATCTTGGAGCTGGATTTGCAATATTTTAAATTTTTTACATTTCTCATAAAAATATATATATTTACTGTATCTTAGGTAAAGGTGCATACTATGGATTTGATTATACTCACCATTCACTTTATTAGGAACATCTGTACACCTGCTCATTTATGCAGTTATCTAATCAGCCAATCACGTGGCAGCAACACAATGCATAAAATCATGCAGATACAGGTCAAGAGCTTCAGTGAAAGTTCACATCAAACATCAGAATGAATGAAACGTGTGATCTCTGTGACTTTAACTATGGCATGGTTGTTGGTGTCAGATGGGGTGGTTTGAGTATTTCAGAAACTGCTGATCTCCTGGGATTTTCACACACAACAGTCTCTAGAGTTTACACACAATGGTCCGAGAAACAAAAACCATTGAGTGAGCTGCCAGGAAGTATACAGTAACTCATATAAACACTCTTTATAACAGTGGTGAGCAGAAAAGCATCTCAGCATTCAAAAAACACTGAACCTTGAGGTGGATGGGCTACAACAGCAGAAGACCACATCAGATACCACTCCTGTCAGCCAATCAGGGCACAGACTCACACAGACTCACCCAAACTGGACAGTTAAAGATTAGAAAACTAGAGAAAACTAGAGTCTGAAGCTTTTGATCTGTATCTGCATGAGTTTATGCGTTGTGCTGCTGCAATATGGATTGGATAACATCCTGTTAAAGTGGACAGTGAGTGTAGATCTCCACAGCAACATTCTCCTTTGAAAAGTGAAACAAAAGATGATTTGCCAGAATCCTGGCATTGTCAGTTGACCTCTAAATGTCTCTCAAACAAGTTATGCAACAGTGCAGTGTTCTCATTGTTCCCTTGCAGCTCTGTTTGGTGAAAGGTTTTCTCCCTTATTTTCAAAAAACAGTCAAAAATGTGAACAAAAATATGGTAGAGAAAAGGCAGAAAGCTAGTGTTACATTGCATCACATCAACAGTAGTCAGCCTATTTTTAAAAAGCTCTACTCCGGAACAATGAGGAGGAGGATGGGAGAGTGATTAGGCTGTTAGCAGGCATCTGGGAGTCTCAGGGAGGTCACAATTAAAGATAAATAAAGCTCTTAGGAAAGAAGGGCAATGAGATACACTGCAGGAGAGGAAGACTCATATGCAGAATGAATTTTACTGGTTTTAAGCCGTATGTATGGAATCACTGACACACCTGTTTAATATCATAGCACAATTAATTGAATGTGTTCATGAACATTATCAGGATCTTGACTTTTCTGGCTAAAATGCATGCATAGCTGGCTCTTAGTCAAGGCTGATTGATTGTTTTGATCAAGAATTATACATCAGCTGTGGTGTACAGCTTAATAACATGCTTGTATCTTTAGGGTAAGAAATGTAATAGCAGTTATTAACAACAGACTGAAGTCCTTAAAAACAGCTTTTGCTTGCCATTGATGTTTAATCTCATAATTACACTCATAAATAGTTTGCCTCAAAAAGATATTTTTACATTTCATAACATCTTAAAATCTTATGCAACTGCATTATGTAATGCCTCGTATTAAATGTGTAGCTTCTCATATAGCTTAGAGACATTATCAAACAACGGTTTAAAATGTAGTCTTGTCAGTTAGTTAAAATGTTATTTGAACCAGTGCAGCCATATTATTCCCATATTCTGGGAATCCAATGCTGCTGCTGGTGAAGAGGAATGAAGAGGAGGGAGCACAGGAATTTAGATGAAGGACTAGGTACGTCCACTGATTACATTTTCTGTTGTGAGCTCCTTTAAAGTAGTGTCCAGCTATATGTGAGAGACAGGATTCAAGATCACTGAAACAAAATATCCGGCTCATTGTCTAATTTATCTTGTCATCAATTTTACATATTAAGTCACAAAATTTGCAAACTAAAGAGCACTACAGATATCAAACTCATTCAAAAGTGACCTCTCTCTCTCTCTCTCTCTCTCTCACACACACACACACACACACACACACACACACCATTGATTACTGCTGCTACTTAATGCTATGATACACCTAAATCTAAACCTAACCTTATCCTCAGTAACTAAAAGGAAATCTTTTGCCTAAAAGGAAGTCTTTAAAAATAAAAGCTGAAATAAATAATAATAAAAATAAATTAATAATAATAATAATAATAGTTTATTAATTTATTACTAGTGTCCACATGAGATCAAAACGGTCAGATATTCCTATCCTTGTGGAGCGATTTGTTCCCCACCAAGATATAAAAATGCCCCAAAACACACACACACACACACACACACATTTATATATATACACACAACAGTACCTTCTGCAGTAGGTCATACTGTTGCATGTTAAGGCACAGCAATAAGGCAACAATGTTATAGTTCACATAAAGTGGCAGTGACGCATTAAATAAGGGTCCAAAATCCACATTGTGCTGCTAAGATTATAGATTATAGATTATACAAGAACTGCAGGGTTAAATATTCCTTTCCTTTTTTTCCATTCTACTTTCTAACAAACTTCCTGTTTGAGGGTTAAGATTAAGGTGTTAATACTTTAGTCCCTGACACTTAGAAACCCTTGGTAGCTTGTTATACTGATGTCCAGTCCTCACACGGTCAGTGTTTATTCTAAACAAGCAGGAATCATACCTAACTCCACCTGTTTATACAGTAAATCTTGGCCTTCAGTTGATTATGAGGTGTGACTCCTGCTTAGTCGGAGTGAAAACCTGCAGCCACACCAGCCTTTTACAGATAAGATCAGCTGTAGGACTTTTAAGCGATTCTAGTGAAGCCGTTCTTTCTGTTAACGTTCTTGTGAACTTTTGACTCAAGTAAATATCACACTTTCAAATCACATATTAATAATTTTAATCTGTACTACCAGTGAAGGGCTAGTTATATTTTCCTATCAGGGTGGTTTCCATTCTGTCATCAACTATGAGTAACGCGCCTCAATCTCTCATTCCTCTTCACAGTACGAGTGATAAAATCACGCTAATCTCCGACTGTGGGGAGATCACTCCCTCACTGCATTTGCATCGAAGTGCCAGCTTTTTACTCCCACATGGACTGCTGCGTAGATATTGTGTGTGTCTGCTGGAAAAGTGCAGTCAATGGACACTGTGTACTCATCCCACGCTAGATGGCTACATTTGCACACGCTCCCTGGTTGACATCTGGCTGACACAGCACGTGTGTTTTATCTAGGTGTGAGTTATAGTCAGCTGTCATGGAAGTCCATCATAAGGCTGCCATTTTTGCATTATGGCACCAAGTACATCTTCTCTGACAAAGCTGTTGGTTGTACACTAAACTCTGAGTCATTACTGCATTCCAGTTTAATATATCTAGAGCCATAAACATTGGATTGTGGCTGTTGTTCAGATAAAGCATATTTTTTTATATTTTATTACACTCATACTCAATTCACAGTCATGTCAATTCACTGTTTTGTTTATTTTTGTCACCAGGGACATTGTTTAGTCCAAGCGTCATGCAATTAGCGTTGATGTCATGCAAGAATGTTCTACATTTATGACCTAATGACTAATATCACACAGGATTGTATTTATCCCAGCAAACAACCGCAGGGTATCTGATAGTTTATGGAGGCTTTCTAAAAGGCAAACCACAGTAACCAAATGCATTTTGAAATATCCGAGGTGCAACTTTTATCTCCTGTAATATGTTAGGATAATGTTATCTCCCATTATCAAAATCAGATTCTAGCTGGAGGGCACAGGAAGCTAATATTAATGCTTTGCACGTCCTCCATCTACACCACAATGTAGACGTGCTCAAATCTTCAAAATGTTCCTGTGGCTATCATGCTTTCCATAAGGTGGAAGGTCCTATCAGAATTCATGCAAATCATCAAATCTGGAGATATCCTTCCATTTGTCCTGCTGGCATGTCAGCGTCATCCTTTCTCCACCTACACCATTTTGGACAATCCATAGCTGTTGGCTAAGTTTTTAGCACCTGCACTGTATTGATCTACAGAAGTTTAGTGTAAGCTTTCAGCAGGAAAGACCAGGTTTGTACCCAAAACCATCTCTTTATGATGATGTCCCTGTTTTCCTCGTCACCCATGGGCTAGTGACCTCCACATGCAGGGGGCAGCCAAGATTCCTGGAATGTTGGAGGCAACCAGGATGGAGCTGAAGTTGTGTAATAGTGAGAACTAAAAGGGGAGGGGATAGATCTGGCATACCATGAGAAGCAGTGACTATAAGTGTGACCAAACAGGACACAGCACTACACAACCACCTTCAGCTGAACGTAGATTGATCCTGCTGCTTCAGCTACTTCAACTTGGTGCTTCCTGACTTTGCAGCTACATTTGATTGGAACCAAAAGCAATGGCATTGTACACCTTCATCATCTTCTCTATCACCTGGTCTGCAGTGCTGCATGAAGGTAAAAAAAAAATAAAAATACTGTACTGATCTCAATTCAAATGTTCTGTTCGAAGCTTTTCAGAAAGCCTGCATGAACTTGGTGTAGCCTATTTGTCACTAGATTTTTTTATTTATTTATTTTTATATTTCAAGTCCATTTTTATTTTTTTTATCTATTTTTATTTATATAGTGGGTTAACCAGGGCAAGTAAGATAAAGTTTGTTGTAAAACATTTTGATGGCTTTATTTGCAGATAAAACATTACAACTCTCATTAAGGTGACAGATAAAACTAACATTTATTGCATGGTTCAGCAGAGCGACAAGTTTTTCCAACACAGCAAACCTTTGAGTTTGAGCCAGTGATATTTTCAGTAAAACCTTAACTCTTTTTTTTACCTATAGTATATGAAAAAGTTCTAGTTTTCTCTCAGTTTTCTGTAAAATAAACTTTCAAACCTTAAGTGAGCAAATTCCAGGAGTGATAAAGTCGGTCATAGCCAATTTTCCAAACACAGATTTAGCCAATTTTTTTTGTCTAAATTACCCTGTCAGAGCTCTTCAGGATTAATTCCATAAGTACTTAAGACAGCATACTTTAAACAGCCAGATGTCATAGATAATGTAATAAATCAAACCTAAGACATGGTTCTCAGGGTTTTTACACTGCTGGGCACTGGATGAGTTTGGTGTGTAGTAGTGTGTTTGGGTAAGCATTGCTTCCCAATGTTTTCTTCTAGGGTTTGGTTTGCCTGTGATGAATCAGTCTGCGGGAAAAGTCCCACAAAGACAGCGCACCAAACGATGCTCTTGCATTAACCAGCTGGACGCTGAATGCCATTACTTCTGCCATCTGGACATTATCTGGGTGAACACACCAAGGTGAGCACAAATACACACAAACAAACCAAGTACATGCCTTGAATTCAGTTTAATTTAGTGACTCATCTGTAAGGTAAATTTAGAAAAATGTCACGTTTTGTAGCTTAAAGGTTACACCAAGGTTACAATTTCTATGTATTTCTATGCACCTCTATGTTTCTGGCAAGATGCCGTCATACTGAAGTTTGTTTAAATGTTTTTAATCAGCAAATCTACTTGCATTATACTTCTGTCAAAGTAAATTGAATTAAATCATGCAGAGCTAATCCAATATGAGAGAAAATAAAAACTCTCATATACATTTATGAATAAACAGTAAAACAAAGGATTACAGTAGGTATCTGTGTGTGGAAGATCTGAAAATATTTCACTCCCTTACAGTCCATTAAATCTGCTAGACGTCCATTAATGAGTCCATTAAATTTTACAGCACAAGCCTGCTCTGAAGTAGAATTGCGCTCATTCTGAAAATGAGTGACTTTAAAAAACATATTGTACTACTTTCACAAAAAGAAAGCAAAATAGATATTACAGAGAGTATCAGTGGAAAAATTTCATCCATCGATGCATAACAACATCTAAAGTCTTATAATCGAGGTTTAATGTTTTTATTGTTGCTGCTGTCATTTTGCTGGTGCCACATACAGAGGGGTGTGTAGACTTTTTATATCCATTGTATCAGTTAAATTTATTTTTAAGAGTTTTGTTGTGAAATGACAAGATCTCCATTGAAGAATTTCTAACAGGCAGTTGCTTGGTTTTACCCTCTGTAGTAAGACTACTGTGTATGGGCTGGGGAGTCCACTGGCCCGACGCCGCAGATCCACAGGCCGCTGTTTCTGTGCCAATCCCGCTGACCAAACCTGCAACGCCTTCTGCGTCCACAGGTGAAACAAACACACACACACCCCAACACTTCGTGAGGTTTGCATTAAAAAACATACCCGTAAACAGGTAAACACAGATAAAGCCTTATCATATTTAATATTAATCTATGTGGCATCCTTGTGAGAATGAAAACACTATAGAACTGTCCTTTAACTATAAATTAATTAGCAACAACTTGCATATTATTAGTATAGTATTAGCACAGGTTATGAACAAAAATCATATAAATTGGAATCATGAAAATACTACATAATACTGAATATATGATGGACAGAAAAAAACTTAGTTCTAAGTTCAATATTGACATAGTGCACCTGCCTGGAAAGAGACAGCAGGGTAAGAGCCGGTTCTGGTGAACTCTGGTGTCTCAATCAGTTTCTTATATGAGACAATTTTTATATAAATAACTTTTTTGTTCTGACATTTAAGAACTATTTTTATTCTTTCTTTCATTTTCTTTTTTGATCCTAATCATGATTCATCATCACTTTAGCTCAAAGAACACTGCTGCCCTGCTGAGGAGCTTTTCTGAACCACTGCAGGAAAAATCAGAGCTTAATTCAGACCTTCAGGTTGCCCTGGAAAACCTAAACAATGCTGATTCAGGAATAGAGGTCACTGAAGGGTCTAGGAATAATGCTCGGGTTGAATTTCTGACATTCCTCAGGTTAGTCTACAGTCAAAATCATTAGTGTGTGTGGATGTAATGTTGACTCAGCATCCGGCTATTCTGGTGTTCACCATATTTTTCTGTACTCACAGGAACTTGTTGAGAGCTAAATCCAGGGACATGAAGATGGCTGCTACTGCCAGGCAAACAAGCTTGAGGGCCCATAAACCAGGCCCCAGGTAAAGCTTTCTTGGAGACAGAAGTGAGGAGATCGAGCACCTGAACAAAACACAACCCCGTGGACTGTGGGGTAGAAGCATGAAGAAGAAGTCAGATGCAGATGCAGAGGCACAACCTGGAAGAATGAAAACACTGGAAATAGCAGATCAGTGGAAGAGACAGTAAGGATCAAGCCTTTAAGTCATGTAGAAAGGTCTAGATGCAAAGGAGTAGATAGGCAATTGATGAAAAAGGTCAGTGTGGTTAAAAAGACTGAAGAAGGTGCATGATGAGGTTGCGCTCAGCTGATAGCATGGATAGTTGGATCCTTAGCTACAGTCTTGTAATGCAAACATGAATCTTTGGCCACCGAATAAGATGTTGACAAAATTTCTAAAGTAATGACAACATATATTTTGGGTGGGAAGAGGAAAACAAACAACTTGTTGATGGTGTCATTTTACATCATTATTGAGTGGGATTGCACACAATTAAAGGATCAAGCTTCTCAAGTTAGAAAAAAAATAGTGCAATTGGAGTGCAGTGCAATGAGGAGCTAAGAGAGACCATATGTCTTGAAACAGCCTACAATTGTAAAAAACATATCAATCATAGTGTTGAAAATGGCCTGGCGGTGTTGTATAAAGACTTTTTCGCCTACTTGTTGAAATGAGATCTGTGTGTTATTCGTTATGTCAACAGCTTATAATAGATCTGTAGGATGATTGATTGTAGACAATTATTCCTCTGTAAATATCAATTAAAGCATATTTAGATAGCTTGTGATATAGACTTTATCAGCTGAACCTGGGCTGAGACACTAGATAAGACAGCAGACTACATCAGAAGAGCGGCAATTATCATGCAAGAGCTTTGTAATGTGTGTATGATGAGTGACATACAGTTCAGACCATATTAGCTTTTCTTCCTTAGCTTATATAGAAGTACATATTTTTTGTAAGAATGTACTCAGACTGTTTATTCATATATTCTTTTCTGTTATAGTTATGCATGTCTTTCATATTAATATTAATATTAGTAGATATATTAAAATGAAAGTATATTAAATGTATATTAGTTTGTATAAGTTATAGAAATAAACAATTCCAAGCCATTAAAAAGGAGTCATGCTATTTCATCATTAGTCCAAATTAATCTGTTTCTAATACTTCTTCTGAGCATGTAAACACTTAGAGTGATAAATTGTGCCGGTTTTCTTCTGTGTGAACAACGCCTGTTAAGAGATGGTAATTAGTAATGCAAGTAGGTGAATAAAGCAGGAAGTCATGTAAATGCACACTGGAAAATAACACTGGACAATGGCTAGGAGAGAACAACAACATGCCTGATGCTTTCCTCTACTCCTATTCCCACTTCACTGCCTGAGGGCCAAGTGAGGACTGCAGAGAGATTTAACTCCACACATAAGGCCAAGTCTTACATCCAGATATTTACCTCTTACATCCTGTTTGTCTGAGACTCAACATATTAGTCTCAGAAACTCAAAGGGCAAAAGCATTCTGGCAAAGACAAAAAAAAAACAATAATAATTTATATTTGCATACATACAGTATACTACACTACCAGTTTGTCGCTTTACAAGAACCCCTTAAAGACTGTATGTAGAACTCTATGAGCGAGTGTTATGTTCCCCTCTCTAAGAAAGTTCCAACCAGATCCCATTTTCAAGATGTGATCCACTCTGTGATGGAGGACAAGTGACCACTACTACTACACTTCATCAGATATTGCAACAAAGACCACATTGTTGACATTAATATTACTATTAACTGTGAAAGCATGATTTATGCCAAGGATTTAGGATGCTTCAGCTCTGCTGTGAGGTCAGGAAGTTTAAGTTCATGCTTAGCACTTAGCTCCAGTTTTCCTCACTCTTTAATTAATAATCTCTAATGCTTTTACTGGTGTCCCACAGCGAAAAACAGGATGCCTTTTTATATACCATTTAGATTTCTGCCGGAAAAATATGAGTGAAGGAAAGAATGACAGGAAAAACACACCGGATGTCAATGAAAGGAAGTGATATGAAGTAGATATGGGTTTATAATACAGTCATTAAACTGCTGATCTTCTTTTCTGCCTTTCATTCTAACTGGAAACATCAATGCACTTCTGCTTGAAATATGTCAAATATGTTTATCATTCATTTGGAAGTAGGTTTTAAAATGTCTGAAAGGCATCGTTTTAAGCGATATCGATCATGATGTAATACTCGCAGAGGTTACTGGATCACAAGCAATTGTGGAATCAGTAACTAGCTTATGACGATTATATAATATCAGGAAGACATTATAGCCTATAATGTTCTTTGCACAGTGCTATCTTTCAAAATTGCACCCATAAAAGCACACTGTCTGGAGAAAAATGTCTCCTTTCATCTTTTTGTTCTTTACTCATCCTCATTTATTAGAAGGATTGATGACTTTCATATTAAAGCAGCCTGTGAAAAGCATTCTCATGTAATTCTACTATGCTAAACTGTATACAGCTACATTTTTGCTGCATAAAAATAGTCACTTTAGCACTGTTTTTAGAGGTCCATTATCTGATTGAAAAGTCTGTGTACTTGTAACTGTGTCAAGCTAGTAATGAATAGGTAACAAATTCTACTGCGGAGGCCAAAGATAGTATGGATTGAGCCAAGAATTTGGAAAATATTGGATTTATTTGCCTTTTTTGTCAGGAGACCAGACAGCAATGCTCAAAGAGTATTTAACAGCTTTTCTACTGACTGCTACTCCACTGGTGACTCTCACGATCTCTAGATTTCAAACAAAATGTGATCATACTGTACTTTTCTGAATACACACCACAACTCCTTGTCCAAGTGTCTCGTGTCTCATCACCTCATGGCTCAACTATTCTACTATGCAGCCCACTAGCTTGCTCTGCTATAACAAAACAATGGTGCAAATGTAGTCAATGATACTTCACACATAAATATGAAAGCATGCTCATTATAATCAGAAAGTAAATTAAGTCGAAAGTCTCTGCTCTGATATTAAGTCTCTGCTGCTTCCCTCACAGCCTTCAAGAAAAAGCTGAAGCTTAGCTTTGTTGAGAGATCCTGAACAATGATGTAAAAACATGCTTAGCTCTCTCTCTCTCTCTCTCTCTGATCATGTGTATGTCTGTCCAGGTGTGTTTTTTGTGATTGATGCCATGTGATTACATTTTAAATGTAATTATATTTTAAATTAAACCCCACTGAACACCTTCGGGATGAATTGGAATGCAGGCTGCACCCCAGGCCTCCTCACCTGACATCAGTGCATGACTTCACTAATGCTCTTGTGGCTGAATGAGTAAATCCCCACAGCCACGCTCCAAAATCCAGTGGAAAGCCTTCCCAGAGGTGTGTTGGTTATTATAACAGCAAAGGAGGACGACATTTGGAATGGGATGTTCAAAAAGCACATACGAGTGTGATCATCAGGCGTCCACAAACTTTTGGCTATATAATCTATGTTCTAGTCCTCTTGCACTTGCTTCTGGTTAATTGGCTGATGATTAGTTAAAAGAGTTAGATGTTTGGATTGTATACTATCTTGTGAATTCCTTTGTATAGAAGAATTCAAATCATCGCAGTCAAGTCCTCTGTCCTGAAGAGAAACACTTATAGTTTTAAGTGCTGACACTGGAGACTCCTTCCATAAATGTTAAATAAACGTCTTCTTATGGATGTGCATACTATATCAATGAGTATATGATTATCTTTCTTTGTTATGTAAAAGCATGTTTTTAGATCCATTTATTATTATCTTTGAATATGCAGAGGATCCACTGTACATGCATAGCATCTGCCATCACATTCCCTGTGAATTAGCTGTTACTATGGAAACAATAACATTAGATCAAGCATATTAGTATAAACCTGTGATTTGCCTTGCAGCCGACACTATCAGAGCTGCTGTTATAGAAAATTAATCAACACTTTCTGACAAACCACAATGCTGTGGAATAAATTTCAGTGTTTTGATACTTTTTTTTTTTTTGGAGCATGTACTGTATGTCTGCTTCATCAACAATCCATTCTCATCACAAGCACTTGGTTCTCGTCTTTAGGATTATACAGTATATATACGTGATGGTGGTCACAGGGACATTAAGGTCTGCAGGAAATCCGCTCATAACAGTCAGTGTTTGCTATCTGATTCCTGCCACCCACTGAAGCACATGCTGAGAGGATTAACCCTGTATCTCACCAGTACAAAGACAAAGAGAGCAAACATTTCTGTGAAGTTTGAAAGCTTTGGGTTACCCAGACAGGGTCTCTTCAAAACAGCAACAGGGTTCAGCAGGAACACCAGAATGACCGGAGGACAGGAGAAACAGCAAGCAGAACAACATCATTAATCACTGGATAATGACTGGGGTGTCTGAGAAACTGAGCAAACTCCACAACACAAATGTGTACACTCTAAAGGCAAGACATAGAAAAAAGCAAAGCAACGTTATAAACATATTCCAGCAGCAAAGATAGTACTGTGACTTGTCAATCCATGGCATCTCACACTAAATTCGTAGGAGCCATATTGAGAAATTATTTTAGCAGATTTCATAAAAAAGTATGAAGTTACATGAAAAGTTACACCTACTATCCCTGTCCCTTATTCTCACCCTAGCCTTAAATATGTCAATTTTGAGTAAAATGTAAAAAATCGGACCCCCATTATGGAATAATCGGTCCACACATTGGGCTGTAATCAGGTAGTGGTACTTCAGTGGTTAAGATGTTGGACTGCTGATCAGAAGGTCATGAATTCAAATCCCTACACCGCCAAGCTGCCACTGCTGGACTCTTGAGCAACGCCTTTAACCCTCAACTGCTCAGTTGTGTAAAAAAAATGTACACAACTTGTACATCAACAGGATGATACTCTATCCTCCAGCTATTCTATTGTCCACTTTAGAGAAAATTCCTGTTTAACTGCCTTTTCTAGGAAATACATGCTACTTTGCTGAGTGTAGCCATTCTCTACAAGACTACTAGTTTTAGCCTTTAAACAATTTTAAATGATACCACAAGTGCGCAGTGCAGGGAACCTGAACCTCTTCTTCACATTCATCCAAAAACAGCAGCTATTCCCACAAGCCCACAAGCACATTTTATAAAAAATACCATTGAGGCCTAGGCTAAAGACATTCACTCTCCATTCTCCACTCCACTCCACACATTTCATGTTACCATGCATTTGCTTTATTTCCCTAAGAGTTGTATTCATTATAAGAATAGAGACATAACACATAAATCTGAGTGTTTTTAAGGCTGACATTACACTATTACCCGGTATGTGGACATCTTAGGATATCTTAGTGTTCTTTCATTTTCATGGCGCTGTAAACATTTTTTATATAAAAGGTGCATATTTACATCATCAGACATCACTGACATATTTCCTGCTCTAATTTGCTAGGAATTTGTGGTGAATGAAAAATACAATAATACTAATTAAGTAGTTCAAGAACAATACAAAAAGTTTTCATTAAATCATCAAAATTCTCACATGCAGAAAAATACAAAACTTGTGTGTTTTGAAACTGATTTGTGTCCTTTACACTGACTTTATATTATATTATCATAATACATTTCACACATTTTCACATGAATTTTTCCATGATTTGTAAATTTTCACATGGTTTATCACATATTATTCAAATAATCATGTGTTTACTTGAGTTAACATGGTTTTCACATATAATCACATATTACTCACATAATCAGGTGTGAGAAGACATGTGATCACACTTCTCCATAAGGGTTGTTTGGCTGTATTTTGATTTCTTTCTAACCTGTGAAATTTTCCAAAGAAAAAATGTTTATGCTAATTCTGATATCCTCTACAGAGGTTAGTAAACATAAGACATAGGAAGATTCATTTTAAAAAGAAATAGAAATAGGAAGTAGGAAGAAAATAGGAAGATTCATTTAAAATCATTGTATTATTCTTTGTATCAACATATTTTGTTCTTAGATCTCGGGAAGCTATGAAGCGCAAGGCACAACCCAAGTGAGCTAAGATCAACACTCAGTGATCTACCTGTGTCTAAAGCACAAACGACACATGTTTCAGGAGTACAGAGTATATAAATTGGATAAATAGAGAGTGATAGAGATTGCTGGTTGGGAGAGGAGGGAAGCTGTCTTGTCTCTGTCATCTCTGAAGGTTAATGAGTCTGCAACACCATTCACACTGCTGTCATAACACCTTTATGTCAGCGGTTTCACACCAGTACACACCTCTAGATGCCAAAAACTGCCAGGTGATATTAACAAGCTCCATGATATTGTAGGTGTTAATCAAACACAGAGATATAAATACTATAGACTTAGTACACAGCTCTGCTGAACTGTGAATGCCAATAGACGACGACATTTTCATGATTATACCTAATCCACTCATCCTGACTTCATAGAACTAGATAAAATGCCCTGGATCACAAAATCCTTCACATATGCACGATTATGTGTGGGAGCCACAGGGCAATAGGCATAAAAACATTTAATAAACAGCTAAGCAACATTTATTTAATGTCACAAATTGAGAATGGAGGTAAAAGATACATTTTCTGAGCACAGTCCATAATCCAGAGATTTATGTAATTAAATAAATAAATAAATAAAGGCAGTGAATCCCACTAAGAGGCTACTTTGGGTGTTCAACAGGCTAAAAACATAAAGATGAGCAAAGAGTTGATCATTACTGAGGCATCCGAACCTGAGATAAGGCTCAGAATTGCAGTTTTGAACAGCAAACCTTCACAATGTGTTCGTCTGTAGGAGTTCATACTGTATACACTAATCTAATATGACTCATGTGTCAGGAATAGAGATGAACTAAAATAATATTTAGTGCTTCTGTTCATATTCAAAGACAGAGCACATAATTCACCACTAACCCTGTCCTTGTGAGCTGGAAATGAAAAGTGCATCAAGCCTTCAGATGTGATCACTGTTTATTAGGGTCATGCTTAGTATCAGCTTTACCCAGAATCACTGTGCAGTGTGTGTAGTGTGACGCAGTGTGAGTCAACGCCCTGGAGCTTATCATAAAAATAATATCAGTCATTGCTTTATTTGAACAGTCAGAGTAGAAAAAAATCAAAACATCAAGTGTTACACGTGACAATTTTCTCATAAACAAGCAAAGCCACAAACCATTTCAAATGTGTAATTAACACTTATGTTTTTTTTTTAATCAAAATAAATTACATAGCTTATAGAAAAGGTATAGCAACATATAACTTTAAGAACTGCTTGCTCAGCTAATTCCTTTATGTAGATGTGCTCCAGAGCTTCCCTTGTTCAACATGGCCAAATTCACAGGGTTTCATTAACACCTACTTCTTTTAACACGTACAGTGTTCAGATGAATCCAGCTGAACATATATGAACAGTTTAAGGTTTAATTCAGTCCTGGGATTTAGTGATCATGTGATGAAAGCAGCAGTCAGCACTGCTTGTTATTTATTTACAGGGCCTTATAACAAATCCTGCTGACTATTTCACACCAGTTTGTTAGAGTAAAACAGACAGTATATACCATTTCCCACTTACAGGTTCTATCTCACCTTAATAGCTTTCAGTACAAAAATATTTTGAAAGGATTTTCACTAAATTGCAGGGTTTGAAACAGTTATGTGGGACAGATCAGAATTTGTGCTTTTATTTATTTATTTATTTTTGGATAATGATGTAATTATGATGTTGTTCAGTGTATGTACTTTTGTGGTTTTGAAAAAAATGGCAGCAAGGATTTTAATTCTAGTGAAATAAGTGTTTCCATGTA
The DNA here is from genome assembly GCF_027358585.1 of Pangasianodon hypophthalmus. Classification (NCBI taxonomy): domain Eukaryota; kingdom Metazoa; phylum Chordata; class Actinopteri; order Siluriformes; family Pangasiidae; genus Pangasianodon; species Pangasianodon hypophthalmus. Next base: position 1,512,423 of record NC_069710.1, read on the forward strand.
TTTCCCATTTTTCTCTTGCTTAGGAAACTAACAGCAGACAGGAAAAGAAGCAAAAGGCCTTAAGCGCTGCATATAATGACCATATCATAAACAGATAGAGTAGAATGTACAGAATGTGACCCCCTGCATGTTAAAAACATCTGACAGGCTTCATGTTGACTTTTAGGAGAAGGCAGTGTGAGAGGTAGCAGGTGGAGAGGCTGCAACATCTGGCTTTGATTTGAGTCGCTTCACGGAAGGGACATTTTGGTCAAAATATATTTTAGGCATGGGCTTGACATATAAGTAATATTTGTCATGGGTATGAAGAAATTCATTTTGATTTCATGGATTGTGTGGCACTGGAGCATTCACACGGTTGTTCAATGCCTGGCGACTCGATGCAAGAGTAATTTTGTGTCATTTAAAATGATTAAATTTCATAACGGACCCAATTTAGTTGGTCAAATTGCTGTGCCTGAAAGAATAACAATGTGACCGACAAGGAAAGCATGTTCTCTAGCTGACTTGGTTAATGTGTATATACTTGTAAATGTTTATTTGTGTATTTGGGTGTAGTGTGTGTGTGTGTGTGTGTGTGTGTGTGTGTGTGTGTGTCTTTGATGGCATATTTCTGACTAGACAAAAAGCGCATAAGAAAAGAAAAAGAGCAGCATTTTATACATTAAAATTGCCTGGTGTTTTTCCAGTCTTCACCTGTGCAGTTTGTGAGAGTCCGTGCCCACTGCAGCCTCAGATTCCTGTTCATGGCTCACAGGAGTGGAACCTGATTGTGGCTTCTGCTGTTGTAGCTCATCCACCTCAAGGTTTTGACTTGTTGTGCATTCTGAGATCATTTTCTCCTCTGATCTTTTTATTTTTTTTTTCCCGCACCTTTCTGTGTAAACTCTACAAACTTTTGCGTGCCTGGTCA